>NC_054483.1:53003430-53245441 GCF_017639515.1 Carcharodon carcharias | reverse complement strand
GATCGGGCGTAAAATCATACATGATCTTTCGGCTGGCAGGCGCGCATGAGAGTCGGCAGTGTGCCCGCCGACAATTAAGAGGCCCATTAATGCCCTTAAGCAGGTCATTCATTTGTATTTTTCACTGCCCATACAACCATTCAGTTGGTGGGCTGTCGAATCAGCCAGACGGCCTTTGGACATCTGTGGAAATATAGGAACAGTAGTAGGCCATTCATCCCCTCAAGTTTGTTCTGTCATTCAATTAAGCATAGCTGATAACTTAACTCTCCTTATCTATCTTTGATCCATATCCCTTGATAACCTTAACTAATAAAAAATCTGTTGATCTCAGTCTTGAAAATTTCAATTGAGCCAACATGTACAGCATTTCAAATACATCAATAAGGTCCTTCAGGAATCTGGGGACTTAGTTTTTCACTATTTGCATCAATGACTTGGATGAAGAAATGTCAGAGTTTTCATTTGACTGTATTAGGAGGCACAGTACATTATGTGGATGAGAGCAGGAATTTATATGGTATTTAGGCAGATTAAGTGAATTGGCAAATCTAGCAGATGGAGCTCAATTTGAGGAAGTGTGAGGTAATCCACCTTGGATCCAGGGAAGACAAATCTGAATATTTTCTTAATGGTGAGAGACTGAGAACTGTACAGCACCAAAGGTATTTAGTTGTCCAGCTATACACATAACTAAAAGTTAGTGTACAGATACAAAACATAATCAAATGGAATGTTGGCCTTTATCTCAAACAGGTTGCAACACAAAACGGAAGAAGTTAAGTTTCAATTGTACTGAGTCTTTGTCACATCCCATCTGGAGTATGGTGTTTACTTTTGGGCAATGCACCTCAGGAAGGATATATTGACGTTGGAGTGCATCTTCACCAAAATTATACCATGGCTTAAAGGGTTAAATTATGAGGACAAGTTGCATAAATTTGGCTTGTTTTCCCTTTAGTTTATAAGGTTGAGGGCTGACCTTATTGATGTATTTGAAACGCTGTACATGTTGGCTCAATTGAAATTTTCAAGACTGAGATCAACAGATTTTTTATTAGTTAAGGTTATCAAGGGATATGGATCAAAGATAGATAAGGAGAGTTAAGTCATCAGCTATGTTTTAATTGAATGACAGAATATACTTGAGGGGATGAATGGCCTACTACTGTTCCTATATTTCCACAGATGTCCATAGTGCTATAATTTTAAACTGCATTCACAGAAAAATCAATATTCTCTATCTACATATCTCTATCTGTGGTCAGGTTAAAAATATGTCTATAACACTGATGCTTGGAGTAATCTAGAAGTTATGCTAAACCATTATAAGTCACTGTTTAGGCTTCAGCTGGTATAATGTTTTTAATTCTGGTCACCATACTTGAGAAAGGATGTCAACGTGTTGGTGTAGAAGAGAAGTATCAAAACTATACCGAGGCGTGGGATTTTAATTGTACGGAGAGGCTAGAGATGCTGGGATTTTTCTCCTTATGGAGATGAGAAATTTTGTTCCACATTGAGTTATTATGATCTGACATTCACCTCCACAAGGGTGGCAGAAGCAGATTCAATAGGAACTTTCAAAAATAAATTAAATATGTACTTATGAGGAAAAATTACAGGGCTTTTGGGGAAAAAAACAGGGAAGTGGGATTGAATGGCTGTGTCAAGGAGATGACAACGGGCTAAATGGCTTCCTCCTGTGTTGTAAGATTCTGTGATTCCATAATTAGTACACTGTACAAAATACTATTACTCAGATCTAGCAGCCACAGTGATTTATATTTTTCTGGATTTGTCCTTGTTCTTGTCACGCCTACGTTTTGAAAAAGATGAATTTCAGGCTGTTCACCATGCTGCCAGAAGCTCTAAGGTAACTCCCAGGGATTTAGAACTGTAAGGGGAACAAATGGGATACTGTGGAGTGGGAGGAGCACTCTGATCCTAATGGCTCCATGGGAGCTTTTAAAAACATGCATTTTCTTCAAAACTATACTTTTGGTGGTGACTGCTTCTTAGACTGCAGCAGCTAATGAAGAATCCTGATTCCTACTCTGCTTTGCAATATTCACTTTCCAAGAAGGGCCCTAAAACAGGCATTAAACCCTTCATTTACAAACTTAAGTGGCCTAACACCAGTTTTAGGCAACTGCTAAGGACGCCTGAAAAATAAGAACATAAGAACTAGGAGCAGGAATGGGCCATTCGACCCCTAGAGCCTGCTCCGCCATTCAATAAGATCATGGCTGATCTGATTGTAACCATAACTTCATTTTCCTGCCTTCCCCACAAAATGATCAAAACCAAGCATTAGGGTGTGGTGTATTTGTTCCCATAATTGACTGTGTGATTCAATTTCTACTCTAATCATTCTCCTGTATTTGATATTCCATGTAATTCGCTGCAACACAATGTAGTGAACTGATGACTGTCATGTCTGGTGCTTAAATAAATATAAACACAAATTAACTGAATACAGTATCATTCGTGCAGTACTAGGTATGAACATATTTGTAAAATGTGTCTGAAAAGTTTGCATTTACAAGGCTAATCAGAGATTGGTAAAAAGATCCAAACAACTTTTCAAACTTTGGCAGTATCCTACATATGCTTATTAACGTGCAAAGGATGACAGGATCAGCATCTGGGTTTTATAAAATGGGCTATTTTTAAAATGGCTATTTGTTGCAAGCTGTGTTTTCCTACACTCTTGTAGCCAAAGAAACTGATAACAATGTTTTAACTTTTTTGCTTCTTTTGGAGTTAAAAAAAAATTGAAAATTTAGGGATAAGAGTATTAATTCAGTTAGAGTGGTTTAAGTTGTTATAGCATTAAGATAGTTTGACCAATGTTAATACTACTATACTCCTTAACACAGGATCATCATATCAGTGGCAGTGGATTAACAAAACCAACTAAGTTGGTTGATGGTGGGGTGGAATGAATTTAATTAACTAAAGCCATAATATATATTCTGAACTTTAAAGCTGTGTAATACTGCCCTGCTGTAAGTGATAGGAGCCAGGCTTCATAACTCTGAACAGTACTACTTATAAATATACCCATCTCTCCCCTCCAGGATGTTCCTCCATGCATTCTATCCAAAGACCATTTGCTGCAGCCATGTCATGCATGGACCAGCTTGCTTTCTCTCTCTCTGTCCATCTCACTGAATCTGTTTCCTCCCACCCCCAACATTCTCATTAGACAACACTGTTGTTTGCAAAAGCATCTTGACTGTCGCTTGTCCAGACTCTAATTCTAATTGGTCTATTATCACCTCAGTGACTTAAACTTTTGGCGGAGAAATCTTTTTGCATGCTGGAATTTTATGGAGGCAGCAGAGGTCTGGGTTGTCAGAGCGGCAAGAGCCCCGCATTGCCTCTTCCCTGGAAGACCCACTGCATCATGTGCCACTCAGACACTTTACACGCCAATGGAAGGCCTTTCCTTGGGATCCAGGACCCCAGGGGTGTAAATCTCACCCTCTGAGATCAGCTGACCAATTAGAGCTTGGCAGGCTCCATTGAATGGCAGCACCACCAGGGTGGTGGAGGTTGCTACTGGTACAACACTCACCCAATGCTGAGGATCATTGCTGGATCCTAGGCGGGTATGTAGTTGGTTGACCAACAGAGCCAGGCGGCAGTTGAAATTCAATAAGGAATTCAGTGCTTCACATGAACAGACAAACGTTAGCATATGAAATAGGAGCAGAAGTAGTCCATTTGGCTCCTCGAGCCTGCTCCGCCGTTCAGTAAGATCATGGCTGATCTGTCTGTGTTTCGAGTTCCACATTCCCATCTACCCCTGATAACCTTTGATTCCCTTGCCTAACAAGAATCTATTGACCTCTGCCTTAAAAATATTCAGTCACTTCGCCTCCACTACCTTCTGAGGCAGAGTTCCAAAGTCACACAACCCCTGAGAGAAAATAATTCTCCACATCTCTGTCCTAAAAGGGCCACCCCTAATTTTAAAAAGTGCCCCCTAGTTCTGGACACACTGACAAGACGAAACATCCTTTCCATGTCTACCTTATCAGGACCATTCAGGACCTTATATACTTCAACCAAGCCACCTCTCTCACTTTTAAACTCTAGTGAAAACAAGCCCAGCCTGTCCAACCTATCCTCATAAGACAATCTGCTCAGTCCAGATATCATTCTAGTAAACCTCCACTGAACCGCCTCCAATGCATATACATCCTTCCTTAAATAAGGAAACCAAAACTGCACACAATATTCGAGATACAGTCTCACCAATGCCCTGTATAACTGAAGCATAACAGCCTTACTTTTATGTTCAATTCCTCTCGTATAAAGGATAGCATTCCATTAGCCTTCTTGATTACTTGCTGTACCTGCATACTAACTTTTTGTGACTCATGCAGTAAAACACCTAGATCCCTCTGCAGCTTGGAACTCTGCAGCTGTTCTCCATTTAAGGAATACTCTGCTTTTTTATTCTTCCTGCCAAAGTGAACAACTTTAAATTTTTCCACATTCTACTACATCTGCCAAATTTTTGCGCATTCATTCAACCTATCTATATCCATCTGCAAACTGCTTATGTCTTCTTCACACTATACTTTGCTACCTATCTTTGTCTCGTCTCCAAATTTAGCTACCATGCCTTCATACCCTTCATATAAATCATTGATGTAAGTTGTAAAAAGTTGAGGCCCCAGCCCAACCCTCTTGTGGGACTCCACTCATCAGCCAATCAGACAAAGACCCTTTTATGCATGCTCTCTGTTTTCTGCCAACCAGCCAATCTTCTTTCAATGCTAATATGTTAACCCCTACAATATGAGCTTTTATTTTCTGCAATAACCTTTGATGTGGCACCTTATCAAATGCCTTCTGGAAATCCAAGTACAGTATGTCTACTGGTTCCCCTCTATACAATCTATAAGATGCACCACATCAACTCACTAAGGCTCCTTCAACAGCATCTTCCAAACCCACGATCTTTACCACCTAGAAGTGCACATACCCCTCCAAGTTACACAGCATCCTGACTTGGAACCATATCACCATTCCTTCACTGTCACTGGGTCAAAATCCTGGAACTCCGGGAAGAATTTTCCCACCGTCAGGGGGGAAGTGCAGGAGCGGGCGCGGGCAGGTGCACCTCCGATTGGCGCCCCTGATCGGCTGCCAATTTGCGTGGGCGGACCAATTAAGGCCCGCCCAGTGTGATGTCCGCCAGGAAGTGCTATGTACTCCCTGTGCAGGTGAGGGGATTCCCTCAGCTGAGAGCTGCCTCAGGGAGATCGGCTCCAAATTTAAAAATATTAAGGAGACAAAAACTAAATTTCCCTGACATGTCCCCTCATGTGACACCGTCACGTAAGTTGGGACATGTCCATCACTTTCAGCGAAACCTTTATTAAATATTTAGAAACCCTCATGAAACCTCATCCCGCCCGAGGATGAGGTTTCATGCTTTTTCTTAAGCCTGCTAGGGCTTCTGGCCTGCCCGCCAACTTTAAGGTTGAACAGGCAGGTCCATTAATTGCAATAAATACTTTTTAAATGGCCTCAATAGGACGTTGACAGGTTGGCGGTGCACAGCTGTTTCGGCAGCGCCCCCACTGACCTGAAAATGGAAGTGATGCAGGGTGACGTCAGAAGTTCTGCCCGACATCATCCCATGTCATTTTACGCGTCAGTGAGCGGGCCCCGTCCCCCGCTTGCTGACCTAAAGATCCTGCCCTCTCTTCCCAATAGCACTGTGGGTGTACCTACACCACATGGACTGCAACGGTTCAAGAAGGCAGCTCATGACCACCTTCTCAAGGGTAATTAAGAGTGGGCAATAAATGCTGGCCTGGCCAGAGACACCCACATCCCATGTTAGAATAAAAAACAAGTCACATAGAATGTCATTTGTGACTTTGATAAGAGTGATGCTAAGTGGAACAAGGTGCACAGATGTGATGCTGTCTCCATTTTAATGTCAATCCATTCCTTAATTTTTCATTTCTATTCTAAATTTCTGTACCCATATTAATATGGCATTTAGGCACTTCCAATGGCAAGAGTAATTATAATTATACCATGAGCATTTTCCATTTTAAATGTGTACATAGGACATTATAATGAAAAAAGTTGACAACAAGCTCCCACAGATACCAGATTTTTCATGTAGTTAGGTAGTTAAATAGCACAAGTTAGGGCAGCTTGGCCAGTTGAGAAATAAAGGTTAGACGTGGGAATTTCTGTAGTACAGGTTGGGCAGCTGGGCAAGACAGAAGAGAAAAATTATGGCACTACCACTGAGAGCCCAAAACCGCACTCCAGTTGTGCTCCATTGTTTTGTATAAATTTATCACTGGCCCAAAAGTTGCTGCAAAAATAACACGTTTGCACTTTTCACTGTTACTATTGTGCAAAAAATCCCCAGCAATTTATGATGAGGAAGAGATATGCCCTGGGTTGTGATTCACCCCAAATTGCTGAACAATTTGTGCCATTTTGCTATATTCTGGCAAAAAAAAACAGAGCTTTGTGTAAATCTCCTATGAGTGTCAAGTAATTGCTGCATTTGCACTGCAAAATTAATAAAAAGCACTGGCTTTTAGCATGTACCACTTCTAACTTTCCAGAAACTGGAGCGACGCCCATTTACTCATACCATTTGTTTCATATCTATCCAGTATTGCTATTTTTCTTATTTTTTAACAAGCCTCTTGTGAGACACCTTATTGAACTTTCTGAACCTTAATTTGGACTACCATATGAATCCCCATTATCTATTAAAAAAACGATTACCTTGAACAAGTTAATGCTGGCTCCCTAAATTACCCTATATTTTTACTAAAGGATCACTAATTTTATCTAATCTATATTTCTAAAATGCTCCCTATTTGTTGTTTGCCCATCATCCGTGCGTACTGCATTTTACCCTTCATCGTCTCCCTTTTTACTTCCCTTCTACGATTGTTATATTTGTCAAATTTCTTTTACATTGTTTCCTTATGATTAATATGTGCACTTCCTCAATCTCAGTATCATTCTAATCTTTGCGCCAGTGAGGGCGGTGGGGGGGGGGGGGGGGGGGGGGTTAGCTGGCAGAGGTATTGAAACCCCAGCCTTTCCATGCCCCTTTAACTCCTGTTTCTCCAGTATTTTATCTCCTGCTGTTTGTCTGCTGTTTGATCTGTGATTTTTTTTCTTGCAATCAATTAATCTTATCTAGACCTTGTTTGCTCCTTTCAGTTTCCTGAAATTAGCTAATCTTGAATTAGAGCACCTTGTATCTTTGACTCTTTCTGTACTTAATTTCCGTATGATCCAGTTAGGACATGGTAATCATTCATGCTTTCCCTTTTCTCCCCTTTTTTATTCTTTCTAAATGAATACCTCACACAGTTCTGTTGGACATAGGTTTGTTTTTTACTTTAGTGCATATTTGTAATGCGAGCAAGGGAAACTCCATGGATAGTGGAGCTCTTAAAGGGAAAGAAGACTTTGAAGGGTTTCTTTTCCGCAGTATTTGCAGTATCTGGTTGGTATGGTTTATTTTCATTAGACATTTTTTTCAATAATTTTGACACCCTTAGTTGAGAATTTTTGGACTTTTTTTACTCAAAATAAATTTGTTTAAAAAAAAACTTGAGGAAAAAAAAGTATTTAGTCATTGAAGTGGTACAAGACGAAGGAGAGATCAGCGAGTAACAGACCATATCTGTAGATCTTGGCACATCTACCTGTTAGTGATGGAGAACAACTGCCTCAGTTTGCTCAAGCCAACAAGGATGCTGTTAGAGCTCTACCATCTGCCGCAAGGACACCTGCTGACATATTGCAGCATAAGGATGGCTCTGCAAGTGGTTGGCAAGGTCATTGCAGCTCTCACCTATTATGCCCATAACTCAGTCCAGTCTAGCACTGCAATACCAACTAATTTGCTGCTCATGTCAGATATGGTCAGTATATCCGACACTTCCATCTCTTTTCCTACTAACCTAGCTGCTTAATGTCACTGTACTTCTGAATTTCTTAAAGTTCATTAGTGATTCCATAAGGTGTGGGACTGTGGAAGTTAGCATGTTTGCATTAAACCCTCAGAATGTGTGAATGTTGCGAGGGTTTTAGTTGTATGTTACAATTTGAAGATGTTAATTGCTGAAATTTGGATAGATAATGTAATGAAAGTTCTGTAAAGTGATTTTGAGAGCATGGTGTAGGAGAATATGAATTATATATAGTGTGGCAGGCAACATTGTTCTGTGCAACCTTGGATGAGCTGCTTGATGTATTTTGCTGTATATACTGCCTTATTGCATGTGTTTCCACGTCATGTAACTATTGAACAGAGTGCTAAGTCCGGCTGCTAAAAATTATCTGTGGGAGGATATCTTGGACCGTTAAGTAAGTGTGATCCTGTGAAATTCAATCAGTTTCTTATTGTTCCTCGTAACATGGGAAATGAGACAGAACGCCATTCTATTCCTATAACAAGCTAAATTCACTAGGCTATTGGTCCTTGAAACTAGACAGCACAAACCTTAAGAAAAACCAGGTCTCATGTCTCTTTCACACTTAAATTTACTGCAGACTGTCATTGTTCCAGTTGGAGAGGGAGCTAAAAGCTTGCCCACTCATTGATTTTCCCTAACTGTGCCAGGGATTGCCTCATTGAGCTACTATCTCAATTAAGAAACCTATTCCCTTACATTACATTTGCAGGACCTGGTCATAAGATTTCTGGTGAGTTCAGAAACTGCAAATTATTTAATGTAGCATCCATTTTTGTCTCTGGAATATGCCTCAAACTAATACAGAGTGCAAGGAACACAAAGTTTTGTTAGCCTATGTTACAAGTCCTAGCTACTAGATCTAAATCCCATTAGCAATACTTGTGTATTACGTGGAATGAACCAATTGTACGTTTCATTTAAGTTATTAGCAACAACATAACGTAAATTATTGTAAAGCCCTTCATGGTCCAAAAAGTCCAGAAAGCTTGAAATCTGTCCAAAGTCAGGCATGGGTGTGATGGGCCAAATGGCCTCCTTTTGTGTTGTAACCATTCTAAGTCTGGCCAAGATTAAGCTACTTTTAGTCATTCTGAAAGCTGCCTGTTTATGCCATGTTCCACCATCACACCCCTTCCACATATGCACTTGTTATTAACAGCGGCCTTTTTCATTTTAAACAGATGGATGTCCTGTATCCCTCCGAAATCAGTACAGCCCTTGCATCTGAGACACTGTCTATGTTCTTACTTTTCGCTCCATTTTGATTTTGGCTTTTATTTTTATTTTTCTTCCTCCATTGCATTTTTTTTTGTTTGTCAAATAATATCAAATAAAAGATCCCATGATACTATTTGACAGAGCAGGGGAGTTTGCTAAGTACTTGGTTAACATTTGTCCTTCAACCATCACCATTAAAAAAAAGATCCTGCCATTTATCTTAATGACGTTAATAGGACCTTGTGTGAAAATTGGCTGCTGTGCTTGTGTACATGGCAGTAACCGCACTTCAAAATAATTAATTAGCTGTGACTTGCTTTGGCACTATTGAACATAAGAACATAAGGAAAAGAAGCAGGAGCAGAGCATATGCCCCCCTTGAGCCTGCTCCACCATTCACTAAAATCATGATCTTCTGCCTCAAGTCCATTTTCCCACCTGCTCCCCATGGCCCTTGATTCCCTGAGAACCTGTCTATCTCAGCCTTAAAAGTATTCCACAATGGAGCATCCACAATCCTAAATTCAAACTTAAATTCAAAATTTTCTTCATTGCTATTATTGAAACCTTCAATTTTAGCTGCAGCAAGTAAAACTACTATTACAGGTACTTGGAGGAGGAATATAATAAGAATACAACATAGGTGTACTATATCAGGTCTATAGAGCAAGGCCAAAATTATCTGGGTGTTTCAGAGGGCATCTATATTTCCTACTCTGCTTGTTTCAGAAAACAGCAGAGTTAGGCTGTAATATTGAGGCTGGTCTCTAGGCAGCATCCACCATAAGTATTGACTCTGCACATGGCTTGTTAAGATGACAACACCTGTGATCTTTGTTACCGCTGGATCATTCCAAGCAATTTCGAGCAATATCTACCAAAGAAGTCAACAGACAGTTGGGGAGAAGGTGACAAATTAACTTCTGGGAAAGAAAAAGCTTATGGAAGATAGGAGTGAATTGTTATAGATAATTAATAGTTTTGGGAAATCTTGGAGTTTGCCTGATAGCCTCAGAATAATTAGAGACAATTTTTCAGCACGGGTATATGGGAAAGCTCTGAGGAATTGGGGAGGAATGAAGTTTGGTAAGAGTGGAAGTAAGCTTAAAGGCCTTCGTGTCCACATCATGTAACCAAAAGAGAATTACAAGGTAATGAAAGAGAATATAAAATTGTGGGCCCTTAAGCACATGCAAGAAGTTCCTGTATATAGAGCTGACATGACAATATATTGTGAAGGTGAAATTAGCCTACGTCAGTGATGCAGAATCAGCTAATAGTAAATCAGCCCATTCTAAACCTCATCTGGATTTTCTTTTTCAGTTTCATCCCCAGTGTATTATATTGCTCTTGTGCAGTGCATGCTTATGTGTGCATGCATGTAGAAGGGAAGTAAGAGTAATGAGCAAAGAATGGTTTAGCCTTGTGTTTGGGGGAAGCCCCCTACAATCTTCACCCCTCTATGGGCTCTGGTCCCAGGATTTTAAAAATGAACCTTTCAAATGTGCCTAATTGTCTGAAATTTCGGGACCCTCTATCAGTATGCTGCAGTGCCCTCCTGTTCTGGAATACCTCTCCTGCAACCAGTTACAAAATGATGCAATATTAGACATTAAAGAGCACAGACACCAACATCCAAGAGCTCACGCTATATCCAGTTTTTGAGTCAGTGAGCTTGCACCTGTTTTGTCAGAAAATTTCTTTGGAATTTAACTATATGTGTGACAATTTTGCATTTTTAAGTGGGCCAGCTACAAGTTTGTCTTTTAGTATTCTAGTAAAGCACATGATTGAGTGAAACCATTGAAAAGTTGTCTAAGGTTTCTGAATGTAGTTGCAGTCTAGCTGCATCAAATTGAGAGAAAATTCTGTTACCTGCATATGTTGTTCATCTGTGGGAAGATACATGTTGGGTATGTTTACTTTGGCAATCTTACGAAAGCTGGCAAATTTCTTTCTCATTTTCTCCTATAACCTGTGAGTATTGGAGATGGTGAGCCTCTTGACCAATCCGTCCCATGTAGTGTGAAATCCTATGTAGTGAACATGTGGCTTTTTCTCAAATAGAGCAAGTCTACCTTTGCAGCATTCCTTACAGAAGGACTTGAACTTCACCATCTTGAAAAGCAATTCAACAGTGGGATCTTTCTTTTTCTGCGATCAGGTTTCCAATAATTTCTTTAATGGCTCTACATAATCGCACAGTCTGCAACTGAATAACTTCTGGCACATTCCCAACGTGGGCAGGTTGCTCATCAGTCATATGAAAGTGATCGTAGCTCATTAATCATTTGACATTAACCTTTGGAAAACTTTGAAGCTAAGATGTGCTGCAAGCTGGTTCCACTGCTTCTGTCCCAGAACTGGAAAATCATTCATACTGTTCCTGAAGGCTCCAAAAACCATTCCTGTGCAAGACAGCAATTTACATGTACTTGTTCCAGTATATATTATATACATTACTGATATTGCAAGGAAAACAAATGTGGATGAGGATTAAAATGGGCTTATTTACTTTTAGCCAATTTTGCATCACTCACATAGGCTAAATTCACCTTCAAGATATATTGTCAAGTCAAGGGAGAGTGCAGCAATCAAGTGGGCAGGAGTGGTGGTGTGGGGGGTTCAGGTAGGGGTGGCCCTCCGTTGGGCACAGGAGGGTGACCCTTGAGCCTGCAGCCTGGCAGCTTTGCCACATGATGTGGGCACCCC
Organism: Carcharodon carcharias; assembly: GCF_017639515.1. Classification (NCBI taxonomy): domain Eukaryota; kingdom Metazoa; phylum Chordata; class Chondrichthyes; order Lamniformes; family Lamnidae; genus Carcharodon; species Carcharodon carcharias. The sequence goes on along the minus strand of NC_054483.1, from coordinate 53,233,517 downwards.
ATGCTGCTGGTAAAATACCAGCAGTGGTGGGACGAGACTCTTAAATGGCCATTAATTGGCCTAAGGGCAAGTGGGCCACTCAACACCTAACTTGCCAGCCCGCTCCCCGAGAAGAGAATGGGGTGCAAACTTCCGACCATGGTGATAGAGGGTGTAAAGTCCAATGAGGAAATCAAGAGCCAGGTATGGCCCTGACTATGATGAATAGTTATTTAAATTTTCCTAACTGTTTAAGATTAGATGGAGAGTAGATTTGCAACATTGCTGATCTTCTGTTCAAAAGCTTGTTCTGTTTGGATGCTATTTACCAGTTTTCATCATCCTCACTCAACTTTTCCCTTTCTGATACTCAATGATCTGACTTCAATAAATGCATTAGGTTCTCCGCCTCCCCCCCGCACTCGCCACCACGCCCCAAACCCCAACTTTACTATGGGCAGAATTTTTCCCTTGGGTGCGTGCTCGACCCGAATGGGAGTAAAATAGTGCGTGATGACATTGGATGAGCGTCCCAACGTCATCACGCACTCTTGTGATATTTCGCTCGGCAACCGGCAATTAAGAGGCCTATTAAGGCCCTTAGTCAATTAATTAAATCGAATATTTTGCTGCCTGTCCAACTGTTCGGTTTGCTGGCAGGCGGATAGGACAGGTGGCCTTTGCATTTTTAACGAAATCACATCCACGGGTGGGATGAGGTTTTGAACAGTAAATAAAAAAAGCAATAAATTTTTAAAACTTGTTTTTAACATAAACTTGTTCATGTGACAGGGTCACATGAGGGGACATGTCTTTTTTATTTTTGAAATCTTAATTTTTAACGTTAGAAATCTTCAGCTTCCTGAGGCAGCTCTGTGCCTTCAGGGAGCTTTCAGTGAGGGCACCCGCATGCAGGAACTGACTTCTGTGCTCGCCCTCCTCCTCACCACCCCCCCCGTGGGCGGCAGGATCATTGCGTGACTGCTCCCGGGCCCGCCTGATGAGGGGAAAATCCTCCCCTATGTATATTTAGGATCTGAAGCTGCTACTCTGTAAAACTGGTGTTTCTGGTTCAGATGCCCAAAACATACAGCAACTTCGCTAAGCAATAACCTGGCTTTGCTTGCCTAGTATTATTTTCCATGTTGCCTTCTCATTGCAGTCCATATTTAATAAGAAAAGTGATTGTTTGTCCCTTTCACCACCTGATCAGTGTTTGGGAGTTTTATGCATCAACCACAATATCTAAGCTTGCAACTGTAAGGGGCAATGTAAACAATATCTTTTTATCGCACAAGCCAGCATTTAGTTCCTTTCTTTTCAGCATGGACTATATGAATGCCTTCTTTTAAGAAAAGGACTAGACATAACATAGTGGATGAATTTTAGCAGTTAACAATTAGCAAATGAGTAACGTTTGAGGATATCTAAATAATAATTCTTCACAAGGACTTGTTTTATTGTAATTGGCTTTCATAAGCTTTACCTGGTGTTATTTTTCTGGCAGATGATGTTTCAGACCAGCTGTGGTTTGATTACTTTGGGAATAGGAGCTACCATCTGCCCATAGCTTTGCAGGAAACTTCTTAATCTTGGAATCTGATGCCGACACTCAAAAGATTTTATATTAAGCAAAAAGATGAAATTTGAAGCAGTTTTGCTTTACAGAGTTTTTGTTTTAGATATATATTAGTCTTGATTGGTTAGTACTGTAATTTTGCCGAGTTGGTAGCATTTTTGCTTCTGATCAGGAGTTTGTGGATTGAAGCCCCACTGTAAGATTTGAGCCCATAATCCAACCGTACCACTTCAATGCTGCACCGAGGAAGTGCTGCATTAGTGGAGGTGCCATCTTTCAGTTGAGTTGTGAAACTGATATCTTGTCATTTTAGATGGATGTAAAATGTTTATGATTGAGTGTACTCAGGAATCCTGGGGGAAAGATTCTTGGAAAGGGAGATTGAAACCATGACGTGTGCCATCCAAGCGGGAGTGACTTTTGGACAGAATTCCAAGGAGAGATCTTTCAAAGTGGAAATTGGAAATCCTCGTGAGAAAGATGAAGTTTCAGTTGGATTGGTTGGCTCACAATATGACAGACATCTGGGTGAGGATGAACATTTCCTCAGCTAACACTATTGAAACTGGTTATTCATTTGCTGTTAATGGCAACTTGCATCATGTTTGCCTACATAAAAATTCAAAAAAGGTTTTGTTGGATATGAAGAATTTTCAGACATTCTGATAATGTCCTAAGAAATAGAAACTTTCATCCATCTGTATCATAGCACTGTATTTGCTTATCGGTTTTAACGAGGACCGTGTTTCTACTATGATCCTTGGAGTAATTGATTTGTCACTGTAAAGAACAGTGATCTCTCCACTGTGTGCATTAAATGATGACTAAAAGCACAATATTGCATTGTGTTGTAATGCTGTTCACTTGGCTTTTAATTGTGGAACTTTATTTATTCATTCATGCATTTACTGGCATGTGACACTGCCAGTTTGAAGTAGTATATTTAACTAAAATTGGAGCACTATGTTCAGCTTGTGTTGCTAGGAAGATTAATGAAAGCGTCCTCTGTTTATCAGAACAATGATAGTCTAATGTCTTACCAGATGACGAAATATTATTCTTTTGGTGGGAAATATTTAGATTCCGAGCACATATCGTTTTGACAAAGCTATTTTCATCTTATCACTCTGCATACAGGAATTTGCATTTGAACTTTATAAAAATGCACTTTAAATAATGGCTTTTCATCAATTAAATTATGTGAAGTTGAAACTGTGCATTACGTGCACAACATTTGATATTGCCGTTGTTAATACTAGATAATTTTGTTCTGATTACATAATAACTATGATTGTTTTAGAATTGTTTTTGTTAGTGTTAAGATCCTTGGCCAGACCCCGGAACATGGGAGAGATATGGTTAGGGACTAATAATGTGTGTTTAAGTAAATAAAGCTTGAGATTCAAGATGCTTACTGAGTGAATAAACCCACAAGCTTCCAGGAGTTTGAAGAAACAAAAATAAACTTTACTATACAAGGTCAGAAAGGTGAAACAATTTACAAATCTGTCTCATACTGTAACATTCAGGGTAAGTATGAAGTCTGATTCCATGGATTTCTCAATGCCGTCACCCAGATGTCTGTCATATTGTGAGCCAACCAATCTGACTGAAACTTCAGCTTTCTCACGAGGGTTTCCAATTTCCACTTTGAAAGATCTCTCCTTGGAATTCTGTCCAAAAGTCACTCCCGCTTGGATGGCACATGTCACATGGTTTCAATCTCCCCTTCCGAGATTCTGTCCCCCTGGATTCCTGAGTACACTCAAACACTAGCTTACAAGCATGATTTCAGTTCTTTGGCCGCACCAAGCAAAATACCACTGCTCCAAAGAGGTACTTTGCCCCAGTGGCCTGCAGTGTGGAGTCACCAACATTCAGCTGCCACCTTAAATCTTCAGGGCTGCTTCTGTTTGATTACCAGGCTTCCCTTGAGCCCTTTTCTCAGCTCCTTGGAGCTAACAGCGTCATTCTGGCTGCATGGAGCTTCTGCCCCTTGCTCTTGACTCTTCTGAAACTAACTGACTGCCAACTACTGTTCACTGACCCTTGAACTGACCTGGTGACCTATCAAAACACTCCCAGAGGGTCCCACCCCCTTACCATTCAGGAACCAATGTAACAAACATCTTGTACCTTAAATGTTACAATTTCCACAGACTGCTAATTTAACACCCGGGGCACACAGATCAATGGATCTCATGACACATGTAACTCAAGTTTCCTTTCTTGTTGCTCTGGTTTGTACAATTTCAGCTTCACACAATTTAACTGATTTTACTCTTTGTTTGTTTATACTCTCCTACCCATTTTGTGGATGCCCTTTAACCCTGACATCTTGCGTGTCCTCTCTTTTTCATGGTCTCAGTTACAGGCAAGGCAATCTCTGACCGTCTCTTTGCATTCCACATCACCCACTCTCCTTACCCTTTCCACTCACTTACTTCTCACTAGTTCTTCCCCAAGTTGATTATAAATGCACTTTCAAATTCTCAATTACCTTTGTTTTACATCTTCCCTGAGCTCACCTTATCCCAGAGAATCAGCTTTTTGCTAATTGATCCCATTCTCAAAAGTGCTGACCATCCAATTCCTTTCTGGCTGCCATTCTAGCTTATATTACAAATAGTTCTCTTTCTTTAAAATCCCCTCTCTTTAAAAACCACAACTTTACAAACAACCACCTCTCCTCCTTTAAGGGTTAGAAGGCTGGGAACAGATGAGGCCCGTGGAGAATATAAAGAAAGTAGGAAGAAACTTAAGCAAGGAGTCAGGAGGGCTAAAAGGGGTCATGAAAAGTCTTTGGCAACCAGGATTAAGGAAAATCCCAAGGCCTTTTATACATATGTAAAAATCAAGAGGGTAGCCAGGGAAATGGTAGGCCCACTCAGGGACAGAGGTGGGAATCTGTGCATGGAGCCGGAAGAAATGGGAGAGATACTAAATGAGTACTTCTTATCAGTATTCACCATAGAGAAGGACTTAGCAGTCGATTTGTCTAGAGAGGAGTGTGTAGATAGCCTGGATCATGTTGAGATCAAAAAAGAGGACGTTTTAGGCGTCTTGAAGAATATTAAGGTGGATAAGTCCCAAGGGCCAAATGGGATCTACCCCAGAGTACTGAGGGAGGCAAGGGAGAAGATTGCTGGGGCCTTGACAGAAATCTTTGTATCCTCACTGGCTACGGGTGAGGTCCCAGAGGACTGGAGAATGGCCAATGTTGTTCCATTGTTTAAGAAGGGTAGCAGGGATAATCCAGGAAATTACAGGCCGGTGAGCCTTACATCAGTGGTAGGGAAATTATTGGAGAAGATACTTTGTGACAGGATTTGGTACCATTTGGAAGCAAATGGGCATATTTGTGAGAGGCAGCATGGTTTTCTGAAGGGGAGGTCGTGTCTCACTGACTTGATTGAGGTTTTCGAGGAAGTGACAAAGATGATCGATGATGGATGGGCAGTGGATGTTATATACATGGATTTCAGTAAGGCCTTTGACAAGGTCCCTCATGGCAGACTGGTACAGAAGGTAAAGTCGCACGGGATCAGAGCTGAGCTGGCAAGATGGATACAGAATTGGCTTGGTTGTAGAAAACAGAGGGTAACAGTAGAAGGGTGCTTTTCTGAATGGAGAGCTGTGACTAGTGATGTTCCGCAGGAATCAGTGCTGGGATCTTTGCTGTTTGTAGTGTACATAAATGATTTTCAGGAAAGTGTAACTGGGCTAATTAGTAAGTTTGCAGAAGACACTAAGGAGGAGTTGCAGATAGTGAAGAGGATTGTCAAAGGAAACAACGGGATATAGATTGGTTGGAGACTTGGGCGGAGAAATGGTAGATGGAGTTTAATCCTGACAAATGCGAGGTAATGCATTTTGGAAGGCCAAATACAGGTAGGAATTATACAGTAAATGGCAGAACCCTTATTTGCATTGATGGGCAGAGGGATCTGGGTGTACAGGTCCACAGGCCACTGAAAGTTGCAATGCAGGTGGATAAGGTAGTCAGGAAGGCATATGCATGCTTGCTTTCATCGGCAGGAGTATTGAGAATAAAAGCTGGAAAGTCATGCTGCAGCAGTCTAGAACTTGGTTAGGCCACACTTGGAATATTGGAATTCTGGTCTCCACATTACCAGAAGTATATGGAGGTGTTGGAGAGGGTGCAGAGGAGGTTTACCAGGATGCTGCCTGGTCTGGAGATTATTAGCTATGAGGAGAGGTTGGAGAAACTCGGATTGTTCTCACTAGAGCGACGGAGATTGAGGGGCGACTTGATAGAAGTTCACAAAATTATGAGTGGCATGGACAGAGTAGTCAGAAGCTTTTTCCCAGGGTGGAAGAGTCAATTACTAGGGGACATAAATTTAAGGCGAGAGGAGAAAACTTTAAGGAGATGTGCAGAGCAAGTTTTTTATGCAGAGGGTAGTGAGTGTCTGGAATTCGCTGCCAGAGGAGGTGGTGGAAGCAGGAACGATAGTGGTGTTTAAGAGTTTAAGAGGCAGCTTGACAAATACATGAATAGGATGGGAATAGAGGGATACGGACCCCAGAATTGCAAAATGTTTTAGTTTGACAGGCAATATGATCGGCGCAGGCTTGGAGGACTGAAGGGCCTGTTCCTTGGCTGTACTTTTCTTTGTTCTTTCTTTGTTCTTTCCTCATACAATTGTATGGTCACCTTTTAAATTTTTACTTACCTTCCCCGAAACCTCCAAATTTGAATCTTTCCAATCAGGTTTCTAACCCTGTCACTGCAGTGAAACCATCCTGACCAGAGGCACAAATGACTTCCTCTTGACTGGTACATTTTTTTTCTCCCCATCCTTGTCAACTTACCCAGCTTTTGATATGGCTGATCATACTATCCTCCTCCATTGCCTCTCCATTGTTTAATTCAGTGGGCCTACCTTGCTTAGTTCCACTTTTACCCCACAGCTTGTAACCACAGCATATCCCGCCTTTGCTCTGTTACCTCTGGGACCCCCACCTGTGCCCCCCCCAAACTCCCCTCCAAAGAATCTATGCTGGTTGTCTGTTCTTCCCTGTCTATATACTGCCCTTTGGTGACACCATCTGCAGACATGTACCAGCTCTACCTCTCCAACATCTCTTCTGATCCGTCCAATGTTTTTGTGCTGTCAACTGCTTAATATTTGAGGAGCTGCAGTTTCATCCAGTTAAACATCGGGAAGATTTCCCTAAGACTGAAGCCATCATCTTTGGCTCCCACCACAAGCTTCCTATCCTTTGATTTTATTACATTCGTCTGCTACTGTTTGGGTCGAACCAGACTGTTTGCAACTTTGGAGCCTTATCTGATCCCTTACTAAGATTCTGACCCCATATCCTCTACATCAGAAGAAAACACCTAGTTCTACCTGGGTAACATTGCCTCATGTGCTGCTGAAACTTTTATCCATGCTTTTGTGACCTTCAGGTTCGACTGATCCAGTGCTGTCCTGGTGGGCTGTCATCCACAGCAATTTATAACCTTCAGTTTATGCAAAATTCTGCTGCACGTATCCTAGTCTACAGCAAGTCCCAGTCACCAATGACTTCCACCCTTGATCCTGGTCCTCCAGCACCTCCTATTTAAAATTCTCAACCAGATGTTTAAGTCTCTTTGTGGCCTCAACCTTCACTATCGCTGTAACCCTGTACAATCCTATAACTCTCAAAGAAGTTGGCTTTCTTCTAACTCTCACCTCCTGTGCATGCCCCCATCTCCTGGTCTACCATTGGCATTTGTCTTCAGGCATCTAAGATCCAATCTCTGGAACTCCCTTCCCATACATCTCTATCTCCTTCTTCGTCCAAGATGCTCCATAAATCCACCTCTGACCAAGCTTTTGGCCATCTGTCCTAATATCTCCTTCTCTGACTGGTATCCATTTTGATCTGATTACATCTCCATGTAGTGACCTGGCATGTTTTTCTTCATTAACAGCACTATGTAATTGCAAGCTGTTGTCTTTACAATATTTTATTGTACTAAATTGTAATATGGAAAATAGATGAACAACTATTTAAATCAGTAAATTATTTTTGGTTTTTCCCCAGAAGTCCTTTATATAAGAATTTATCAAGGAATATACTTTCCCCCTTTTTACTGCTGCCCTATCCAAAGCAATTGTCCAACATTTTATCACTTTGCATGCTTACCCTAGATGTTTGTACTACAGATTGGGTCAAAAACTTGCATAAGAGCAGAATAGGCCATACAGCTCCCTTGAGCCTGCCCTACCATTCAGTAAGATCATGGCTGACCTTCCACCTGAACTCACTTTCCTGCCCGATCTCCATATGCCTTGTTTCCCTGCGAGTCCAAAAATCTATCGATCTCAATTTTGAATATACTTAACAACTGAGCATCCACATGCCTCTGGGGTAGAGAACCCTAACAATTGAATGAAAAAATACTCATAATTTCAGCCCTAAATGCCTAATGCTGGATACTGAGACCAGCCCTCCTTAATTCTAGACTCTCCAGCCAGGGGAAGCGGCCTCTCAACATCTACCCTGTCAACCCACTCAGAATTTTTTATGGGCAGGATTTTGCCCTTGGCGTGGGTGCTCGGCAGGGATGGGCGGGGGCAGTCGGGAAGCTGACCGCTGCTTGTGATCAGTTCCGCACCACAATTTCACGTGGGCGGGCCAATTAAGGTCTGCCCTGCATGAATCACGAGCAGCAGCGCTGAGCATTGCCTGTGCGGGTTGGGGGGGGGCGGGGGGAGAGAGAGCCAGGCCTAGTGCACAGTTTGCATATGCATGAGAAACAGCGTTTCAATCTCCCTGAGGCATGGAGCTGCCTCGGGGAGAATAAAGCACTTTGTAAAAAAAGAATAAAAATTTAATAAAACATGTTTTTAATTCAAGAAGAAACTTTTTATTAATGCTTATTTGCTTTGGGAATCTCATCCAGCTCGTGGATGAGGAGGCCGCTTGGCCTTTTCGCCTGCCTGCCAACCATTAGGTTGGACAGGCAACCTCAATTTGAATTTAATTAGATTGTTAATGGTCTTAATAGACCTCTCAATTATCAGCGGATGCGCAGCCAACTCTGGTGCATGCCTGCCAAATGAAACATCGCAAGACTGCGCGATGACATCAGGATATACGCCCAACGTCATTGCATGCATTTTATGCTCGCGCCCACACACCAAGCGTAATATTCTGCCCTATGTTTCAATGACTTCAGAGAGGACAACTCTTTCATCCCAGAAATCTATCTGGTACACCTACTCTAAGGCAGGTGTGCAGACTAATATTGTACACGGTACTTCAGGTGTGGTATTACCAAAGAACACCTGAACTTATCTCACACTGAAAGCTTAAAGTGGCTTCAGACTGTAAATCCTTCCAGTACAGCTTAGTTACATGATGGTGTCAAAATCTCAGGTACTTCAGCTGTGGTCTTACCAAAGGACACCTGAACTTGTGTCATGCTGAAAGCTTAAAGCAGCTTCACATTGTAAATCCTTCCAGTACAGCTTAGTTATTTAGCATTTTTTCATTCAATTGTTGGGGTTCTCTACCCCAGAGGACTGTGGATGCTCAGTTATTAAGTATATTCAAAATTGAGATCGATAGATTTTTGGACTCTCAGGGAACCAAGGCATATGGAGATCAGGCAGGAAAGTGAGTTCTGGTGGAAGGTCAGCCATGATCTTACTGAACGGCAGGGCAGGATCAAGGGAGCTGTGCTGTACTTAGGTGTCAAAATTTAAGTATGTGAAATGGATTGCATGATGGGCAATTCTTTATCACAGAGATGTTGAAAATTGTGAAATGTTTACATGAAGAACAAAAAGACATACAGAAGGACAGATTCGAGCTGAAGGATGACAATGAATTTTAAGCTTTGACTCCTTGTAAAGAAATTACACTGAATGTAATAGATTATGAGAGCATGTGAAGAGTGAAGCTGGAAGGGGAATATAGGCACAGTGTGATGAGCTCTCCTGAATGCTGCTGTTTGTAAGAAATTGATAGCTATACAGTGGGCTTTCTGGATAATTGGCAAGAAGCAGTTAACTTGACATGTCTTTCTACTTACAAGGATTCCAGCAAGAAGTATCTTTATTTCAACATCCTCAGCATGAAAGTGTCTTTGCAAGCTACTACTATCTGGTCTGATATTAACCCCCAGAATCTTCATCAAGTACCTCTCAATAATAGGATTGACCAGCACAATATAGCTTGTTAGAGTCCTTGTAGAGCATAAACCCTTGCAGAGCATAATTCAAATTACTCTTCACATTTGTTTATAGACTTTGTCATCAACCGGGAGTAATTCCAGTTACAATCAACACATGATTTGCCCTTTATGCCAGCACAGTCCCAGGTGGAAATGGGATTAATGTCATTGTTGGTGGATCAGTTTAGATTAATGCAGTGTTCTTCTCTGACATGAGGCTTCAGGCTTTGCGTACAATAGCACCTGGATATACCAGAAGTACCAACAGCTGCTGCCTTTGTCATATTTCGTCTGTGAGCATTCATATGGCCTGTGTGACTGAAGCTTCTTGCAAAGATGTTAGAGACCATGATATTTTTGTGTCATGCAGTAGTAGATACAAGGCATTATAGGAAGAATTTGGGTGCTAATGCTTCCTTCAGGGTGGAGGCCCACCCAGGGAGTAGGTTAACCATTAAATATGGCACACTCCTCCACCTTGTAGCATTTAAGTCATCTAGAACACAGAGCAGTTCATCTGGTTCTTAATCACTTTGAACACAATGATAAGACACTTAGTCACATCGTGTGGTTTGACAGCTTTCTGCTCCATAGTTCTTCAACATGTTGTCACCTCCCAAGATCCGTCCCCGTCTTTGCCGCAACTCCATGTTTGAACCCCTCCAGTCATATTTCACATGAATGGTTGCAGCACAGGATAAGGCCATTTGGCTGTTGTTTTCAAGAACAACTTACCTAGCTCTGCTCCCCTGCCCTTCCCCCATAGCTGCATATTTCTTCTCTTCAGGTGCTTATCCAATTTCCTTTTGAATGCCTGATTGTATCCACCTCCGTGAAACCCTGAGATTTTAAGCATTTGCTGCACAAAAAAATTAATGTTACTTGGTGTCCACTGGTTTTTCATCCTTCCACCGATGGAAGAGTTCTTATCTATCCTGTCTGATGGTTTTGAACCCCTCTTTCAAATCTTGTCTCAACCTTCTCTTATCTAAGGAGAAAAATCGCAGCTTCTATAATCTGCCCATATAACCGAAGTCCCTCACTCCTAGAACCATTCTTGTAATTATTTTCTGCACCCTCTCTAAAGCTTTCACAGCCTTCCTAAAGTATGATGCCCAGAATTAGACACAAAACTGCTGTTAAGGTTGTACCTACCAGAGTTTTATAAATGTTTGTCATAATGTCCTTGTTTGTGGACTCTAAGCTTCTATTTATAAAGTCCAGCATTCTTTAAGCCTTGTTAACTACTTTCTGAACCTGCCCTGCCACCTTCAACAATTTGTGCACATACACCCCCAAGTCTCTCTGTTTCTGCATCCTCTTTAGAATTGTGCCCTTTATTTTATATTATCTCATCTATTTTTTTTACAAAAATAGACCAGTTCATAACTTCACTACATTAAATTTTATCTGCCATATCCTATGTGACAGTGATAAACTATCCCTTCTTATGCATCACGGTGTATCTGCAGCCTTGACACAGTTGACCACACCATCCTCCTCTAACACGTCTCCTCTGCCATCCAGCTGAGTATAACCACCTTTGCTTGATTCCATTCTCATCTCTTTGGTCATAGCCAGGGAATCACCTGCAGTGACTTCTCTTTTATGCTCCAGCATCATTAGCTTTGGAGTACTTCAAAGATCCGTACATTGCCCCGTCTTATTTCTCATCTACATGATGCCCCTTGGCGAGTTCATCTGAAAACACATCATCAAGTTCAACATGTACGCTGACAACATCCAGCCTACCTCACCAACCCCTCCAGTCTCTGATTTGTGACGCTGCTTGTCCAACATTTGGTTTTAGATAAGCAGAATTTTCCTCCCAACTAAATATTGGGAAGACCACTCCACAAACTGCATTTCTTAGACACTGACTCCACTCCTTTCTCGGGCCACTGTCTGTGATATTGTTTATTAATATGGCATCCTATTTGATCCTGAGCTGATTTTCCACCTGCTCCACCAAAATTTGCCACCTTCCACCTCTGTAACATTGCCTGTTTCCAGCCCCTCCTTTTCTCATTTCCTGCTTAAATCCATTACACATGCCTTTGTTGCCTCTAGACTTGACTATCCAATGTTCTCCTGGCTGGCCTCCCATTGTTTTCAACCTTCATGAAGTTCAGCTCATTCAAAACTATGTTTCCTATCCTCTAACTCTCAACAAGACTCATTAACTCCCTCTTGTCACTGGCCTGAATTGGCAACTGATCCAGCAATGCCTCAATTTTTAAATCCTTATTCTCGTTTTCAAATCTTTCAATGTCTTTGCCTCTCGCTATCTCTCCAGCTCCTTAAGCCCTATAATCCCCTAAGACCCCTTGAGCTCCTCCATTTCTGGCTTCTTGTGCATCTCTGATTTTAATCACTCCACCATTGGTGGCCGCCCCTTCAGCTGTCAGGGCTGTGGAATTCCCAACTGTAATCTGTATGTCTCCTTGCTCTCTTTCTTTTAAGATACTCCTTAAAACCTACCTCTTTGACTAAGTTTGTCATTAGAAAATCAAAATAATGCAGATTCTAGAAATCTGAAATAAAGGTGGAAAATGCTGAAAATACTCAACATGTCCAGCAGCACCCGGGAGGGAGAAATAGCATCCTGTTTGATGACCTTTCGTTGTTCCTGTAATTTTTTATATGGTTTGATATCAAATTTGGCTAATATTATGACTGATGTAGTTGGTAAACCAGAGTCATTTGAAAATCCCAGAGGGAAACTTTAAGTAACCTATAATTTTAAGTGTTATGTTTGAGATGCGACTCTAAATTCAGGCATCAGACCATCAGTTCTCAAAGTTTTACATTAGACTAAATGAAACATTTTATTAATTTTCACAGGTTAAAACATATATACATATGGCTACAAATTACTACTATCTTAACTTTTAACAAATTCCCAAACTAATCTCCATTAAGGCAGCAGCAATCCATAGACTTAACCAAAGACCAGGCAAAGTATTTTCACCTTAAGAATTCAAAATGAGGTTGTTGGTTCCTGTGGAGCCAGTTGAAGGCTTGCAGCTGCCTTTTGATCTCACATTACCTCTGCTCTGCATACCCGAAAACTACTGAAGTTATACCTACTGCCGCTGATTGAATGCAAATTCTCATTGTATCACCAACTTCTGAACTAAACCTCCCTAACAATAAAACCCCTTTCATAGTAACCAATTTTATTAGTAATATAAACATATTGCTTGGTAGTTGCTAGAAAGGCACCAGTTTTCACCCCACTTGAATGTTCTATGCAAAAGATGTAAATGCACGCTATCTTGCTTACATATTAAAACTAGTACACATCGGGAGGCAGGAGGCGGAGCCGTAGCTGATGAGACTGCTAAGGTGCAAAATGCTCAAACTGGAGGTGACACCATCTTTGGTAAAATCATTTGCAAAGAAATTCCGTGCGACCTCCTGTATGAAGACGATAAGTGTATCGCTTTTCATGGTATTCAACCACAAGCTCCGACACACTTCCTAGTGGTCCCCAAGAAAGCTATTGCCTAACTGTCTAAAGCAAAAGACTCTGATTCAGAGCTTCTTGGACACCTGATGATCATTGGTAAAAAAACGTGCATTGAAGTTGGGCTTAACAAACGGCTACAGGCTCATTTTGAACAAAGGCCGAGATGGTGGGCAGTCTGTCTATCATGTTCACCTCCACATATGTGGTGGGCGTCAAATGCTTTGGCCACCAGGTTTATTGCTACTTGAATGTTACTTGACCTCAAATAAATAATGCAGCCTCTTAAATAAAGAACATGTTACATGCAGAATATGGTGTGCCAATCTCAAAAAACCATTACTGTTTTCTTTTTATGTTTCAATTGCTGTAAAGCTTACAAAATAAATTCAGTTCCTAAGGGGAAAAAATCAAAGCACCCAGACTAGCTGGCTTTAATCCAGTTAAGACACACCCACAGACTAAACCTTTATTTTAGAAGAAAAATATTTTCCAAAATATTATATACATTAATAGCTTCATGACGTTTGATACCAAACTTCATTTGATAATGCCGTAAAGCACCTTGGGACATTTTGCAATGCTAAAAGTATGTGAATGCAAGTTGTTGTGCCTGTTCCATTACTGCATCAATGGAGTCAAACTCGGGTTTCTGTTTAGTTTATTCAGAACTGTTGTAAACTGAGTTGGCATGACTAAGACTGTGTAGATAACAATTTATTTTATTTAGTTTATCTTTTTAACATAGGTTTATGGAAAAACATATGTTGCTAGATAATTAATGGAATGTATCACCTGAGGTTATCAGATGGACTGGTTATCAATCACCAAGTAGCTTAACCCAAGTTCCGATCACCTCATTGATCCCTGTCTAGAGTAAGCTATGAATCTGTCTGTGCAACAGCTATGTGGAACAATCTCTACACCATTGCTAAAGATATGTGCTGTAAAGGCTGGATCTTATTAATACAACTGTGCAGGTTTTGCCACCACTGCAGAGAGAATGAAACAAGATGAAAGTTAAAAAGTCCAGGACTATGTTAAGACTGGTGTACAAGGCATCATTCACTAATGGAATGAAAAGATAAGGATGGTTAAACAACATCTCTCAGCCAAGCAAGCTTTGATCCAGACAATCTATGAATTGAGATTGTGTAAATTGTTATTTAATTCCTTTGCTTGATGTAGATTTAAAGCCAAGCTGTGACTGAGAAGGAAGATGTGTATTGCCCCTAATCTCAGTATTTTACTTTTAATGATTAATTCTTTTGTGACTTATTTTGTTAGAGGACTTTCATTCCTTCCAAGCCGTAGGATTTACATCAAGTGTTAAACATTGTAAGATTACTTTTAAAATTGTTAGGTTCTATTGTCGAGTTTGTGTCCTAATTACTCTATGAGGTGAGTTGACAAACATCTTGCCATTACCACTGGATACTACACTGAACTACTGTGCCGCTGCAAGGTCCAGTATCCATTCAAACTTACTGCTGGAATTTTTGCACTGCACCATGCAGGAGAGCAGATAATGCTTGAATTGAGAACCAGAAATTCCTTTTATCTTCCTCCATTGTGATTAAGTTGTTTTGTGATCCATTTTATGTAACTTTATCATCAATACTATCAAAGACATTTGCATTTTATTTTTGCACAGGGAACAAATCGCAAGACAGTGGCATTGCAGAGATGGAAGAGCTTGCTGTTCCACACAACATAAAAATAAGTAATATCACATGTGATTCCTTCAAGATCTCATGGAGCATGGATCCAAAATACAAAGATCGTATCACACATTACTTTATTGATCTTAATAAGAAAGAAACCAAGAATTCAAATAAATTCAAGCACAAGGTAAAGTACTCTAATATAAAAATTTACTTAGAGTTTTAAGATATAAAATTATTTGATTTTTCATGGAGCAAAGTTGTTTTACAAAATAATGCTACATATTTCTACATGCATTGGTTACAGTGAAAATTGATAAAGCAGATTCTCTTAAAGAGGAAAGATATTCTGTTAAATTATGAAATAATCTTAAATATAAAGAATTATGCCAGTATGTTTTAGTTACTGTTGATGTGCCTTGTTTCTGTGTGTTAGAGTTTTTGATTCGAAGCCCTCGGGAAGTTGATGTTTTGTGCAAGATTTTTCCTAATGAGGTATATGACAACCTTTGACCCAGAAACAGCGCTAAGGAAAATTTGTAAATTTTAAAAAATGTCGAGGGAATCTGTAATTGTTTTTAAGAATGTTTGAACAGGTCTTTTAAGAGTTTGCATCAATTGCAAAGGAATCAACTATAATTTTCTTGGACTACGAGAAATATGGATCCATGTGACCTTGCAAACCTTGAAGCAGAACCAGCAGGGAGGAAGTTAAGATATGAAAGCTATGTGGCCAGACACAAAGTTCTGGAGTGGGAGCACAAAGAAGACAGACAAACTGTAAAGAAAACAGGGGAACTGAAGTCAGAAGATGGTCAGCATAGATGCAAACAGAAGGAGATAGACACAGATAGAAAAAGGAACACAGAAATTGTGTGAGGCCAGTAAAGCTCTCTGCAAAAAGGGCAGTTTTCTGGTTGGCAGTAAAAAGAAAAGTAAAATTTCAGAACCTCTTGGAGAAGTGACATATGAGTGAATTAAACGGGACTGAATCCTAAACGTGATGCAAATAACTCAGACATGTGAAAGAATTGAGAGTATGTATCAGAGGTCCGGATTGTGAACCATGTATTTTTTAGTGGTCGGTTGAAAAGGATCTCTGGAAAGCGACACCATCAGGACTGATGTGATCTAAATGAGATAGGGTTCATAGACATGCGCCTTGTTGGTATTCACTGTATTCGGGGACTTTGGATGAAATACAGCTGGCAGATGAAATACAGTAGCTCAAGGGCTGAATGGATTGAGTGGAAAAATAAGAAATCTTCCGTACCAGGGGCCGAGTTAGAGAACTTTGGAACTGCATGTGGTGCCACGTTTGTGTGGAGACTGATGTGAGTGCTCGTGGTTATGTAAGATGTATCTTTGTTGTATCAACTATTTTAAATTAAATTCACCTTTTCATTTACAGTATAATTTGCCTGTTAATTCATATTTAATTTATGTTGATTCTGATTTGTGTTAAAGTAAAAGTTATAAAAAGTGAAATCTTGTTGGCAATTTCTTCATTTGGAGTCATTTAGCAAGTTTGGTCATTTTTAGTTTAAAGTTTCCTCATGGGGCTCGTAACAGTGTAATAAGAGATTAGGTTACGTTTGTAACCTAATTTGTACTAGAACTGGGGAAAGCTGCCTGGAGGCCAGTAACCACTATTATGTACCAAACGTCTGGAGAGAACTCAGTGAGTATCTGCAATGCAAGTCCTGCGTAGATGCTCAGTTTCAAACATGCCTTGGTATGGTTTCAATGATTAAATGATTTTGAAAGTTTTCTTCTTAACTGTAATTTGACTTCTATAAAAATTCATAATTCTTCAGAGGAATTATCACTTAAGAATACCATCCTATGAAGAATGCTGTGCCATGTGTTACCTGGATCAGATGAACCTCCTCTTGTCCCTCCCTAATTTAACACACATCACATATTCTGTGTCATGCAAATTAAGTTTTCTCCTGGCATCAGTTGTAGCTTGTCCCTGTCGATTGGAATGGCGAGTTCAAGCAGCTTTGAGGAAATTACCAGCCACCCCAAAGATACTAAAGAGGGATGGATCAGGAAACAAAACTGGCACTTGGGTCAGGAGACAGAGTAGGAAGCAATGAATAACTCAACCAGAGGCAAATATATTAAGTTGGTTTTCAAGCATGATGTAGAAAGCAAGTATTACTCTTAGAAGTGTGAGCTATATGTAAGACTTCTAATATATTGATTACAAATGAATTGCAATGGATATTGTTCCACATATTGGGGAATGAAATGCTGTGATCACAATGTGTCAGCATTACAAGCATGTTCTTTTTGTATGTGTTTGATATTATTGCCCACAGAGATCAAAGTCTCTGCCCATTGTTATAATACATTTTTGGTAAAATAGACAACAAATGGAAGAAAATGTTTTTAGGATCTGGCAATTAAATGGTTATATTCCTTGTGACACTTTTTGTTTAATTTTCTCATCTGCTATTTTAAAGCAAGATTTAAAAAGTCACAAAACGTTATTTAACAATGCAATCTGGAAAGCTTACTCAGGCTGTGATTGCTGCATCAAGATGTAATTACAATTATTGATGAATGTAATAAATGTATTACTTGAGTCAGTGCTTTGGCACAGCTGTTAACAGACCATCTGGGACTGCAGCTTGTAATTTCTGCTCCCAGTCACTCACTGTACTGGTATAATTTGGTCAGCCGACAGTGGAAAATGGATAGGTGTTTTGTTTTGCAGGATCACCACCCTTTTTTGTGTGCAACCCATTTCTGGTGGACAGGGTAACAATAAGGCGCCAATAGTGTGGGGATTTCAATTATACTAATATAGACTGGGATAGAAATAGTGTAAAGGACAAAGAGGGGGAGTAGTTTCTAAAGTGTATTCAGCTGAATTTTCTTGTGTAGTACATTTCTGACCCAATGAGGAAGGAGGAATTGCTAGATCTTGTTCTGAGGAATGAGGTGGGTCAAGTGGATCAAGTGTCAGGGGAACAATTAGGGAACAGAGATCAATGTATTATAAGGTTTAGGTTAGCAATAGAAAAGGACATGGACTAATTCAAAGTAAAATTGGACTGCCAATTTCAATGGGTTGAAAACGGATTTCCCCTGGGTAAATTGGAATCCAAGGTTGGCAGGCAAAACTGTAATTGAACAATGGGCTGCCTTTAAAGAAGAGATAGTTCAGTTACAACTGTGGTACATTGCTGCTTGGGGGTAAAGGTAAGACAGCCAAAGCCAGAGGTAACTGGATGACAAAAGAGATAAAGAATAAGATGAAGCAGATAAAGGGTGCAGGTGACAGGTGCTTAATTGAGAAGCAGGTTGAATATAGGAAGTTCGGAGAGGAAGTGAAAAAAGGAAGAAGAGGAGCAAAGTGAGAGTAGGAGAAGGACTGACAGCCAACATAAAAGGGAATTGTAAAATCTTCTATGGGTCTATAAACCTTTATATACACAAAAAAAGGATAGTATGAGGAAGACTGGGACGATTAGGAACCAAAAGGAAGAACTACACTTGGGAGCAGAGAGTGTGGTGGAGGTATTGAATAATAAGCACTTTGCATTTGCCTTTACCAAGGAAGAAGATGCTGCCAAAATCATAGTGAAAGAGGAGGTAGCTGAGACACTGAAAGAGCTAAATATAATAAAAGCGGGGTACTAGAAAGATTGGCTGTACTTAAAAGTTGAGAAGTCACCAGGACTGAACAGAATGCATCCAAGGACGCCGAGAGAAGTAAGGGTGGAAATTGCAGAGGTACTGGTCACAATTTTCCAATGCTCCTTAGATAAAGGGATGGTTCCAGAGGGCTGAAGAATTGCTAATGTTGTTCAAAAAAAGGTGTAAGAATAACTACAGGCCAGTTCGTTTAACCTCAGAGGTGGGGAAACATTTAGAAACGACGATAATCCGGGACAAAATTAACAGTCACTTGGACAAATGTAGACTAACTAAGGAAAGCCGGCACATGGGAACACCACCACCTGGAAGTTTCCCTCCAAGCCACAAACCATCCTGACTTGGAAATATATCGGCTTTCCTTCACTGTCACTGGGTCAAAATCTTGGAACTCCCTTCCTAACAGTACTGTGGGTGTACCTACACCACGTGGATGCAACAGTTCAAGAAGACAGCTCGCCACCATCTTCTCAAGGGCAATTAGGGATGGGCAATAAATGCTGGACGCCCACATCGCATGAACAAACATATAAAAAAGTGTTAAAAGCAAATCATGTTTAACTAAATTGACTAAGTTCTTTGATGAAGTAATAGAGAGGGTTGATGAGAGTAATAGGGTTGATGTAGTGTACGTGGGCTTCCAAAAGATGATTGATAAAGTGCCACATAACAGGTTTGTAAGAAAAGTTAAAATGCATAGAATAATAGAGGTAGTTGCAACTTGGATGTGAAGTTAACTGCGTGACAGGAAACAAAATGTTGATAAACAGTTGTTTATTGGACTGGAGGAAGGTATACAGTAATGTTCCTCAGGGGTCAGTGTTAGGACCACTGCTTTCCTTGACCTACATTAATGACATAGACTTGGGCACAATTTTAAAATTTCCAGACAACTCAAAACTTGGAGCTGTGAGGAGGACGGTGATAGACTTCAAGAAAATGTAGCCAGACTAGTGGATTGGGCGGACACATGGCAGATGCAATTTGTTGCAGAGAAGTGTGAAGTGATACATTTTGTAGGAAGAACAAGGAGAGGCAATATAAATTAAAGGGTGCAGATCTAAAGGGTGTACATAAAACCCATAGTTGAGTCCATCTCCACTACACTCTAAGGCAATGTATTCCAGATTCCTACTACTTGCTTCGTAAAAAAATGTTTTTCCTCGTGTTGCCTTTCGTTCCATTGTCAATCACCTGAAATTTGGTTCGTGACTCTTCTGCAAATGGGAACAGTTCCACCTTATCTACTCTGTTCAGACCCCACATGATTTTGAGGGCCTCTATCAAATCTCCTCTCAACCTTCCCTTCTCTAAAGAGAGCAGCCCCAACTTCGCCAATCTATTCCTGTAACTATAGTCTGTTATCCCCAGAACCATTCTTAATTGTTTCTGCAACCCTTTCCAATGCCTTCACAGCCTTCTTAAAGTGTGGTGCAGAATCGGACACAGTACTCCAGTTGAGGTTGAAGGAGAATTTTTCACTACAACTTCCTTGCTTTTGTACTCTTATGTCCCTATAAAGCCCATGGTCCCAGGGATGAGGGACCTCAATTAGTTGGATAGATTGGAGAAGCTGGCTTGTTCTCCTTAGAGAAGGTTTAATGACGGTGTTCAAAATCATAAGGGATAGATGGAACAGAATAAATAAGAGAGAAATTGTTCCGATTGGCAGAAAGGTTTAGAACCAGAGGACACAGATTTACAGTGACTGACAAAAGAAGCAAAGGCAACATGAGGAAGAACTTCTGTATGGAGTGAGTGCTTAGGATCTGGAATATGCTGCCTGAAAGGGTGCTGGAGACAGATTTAATTGTGACTTTCAAAGGGATTTGAGTAAGTACCGAAAGGGAAAATAAAATTACAGGGCTACAGGGAAAGGGCATGGGAAGGGGCGAGCTAAATTGTTCTTGCGGAAAGTCAACATAGACATGACAGGCCAAATGGCCGCCTCCTGTGCTGTAACCGTTCTATAATTCTACATCAGATTTTCTGTAATTTCCACCTTGCTATTGCCAATTCATATCCTCACTGGAATGATAATATGTAGGACTTGAGTTCCAAATCCTCAGGTCAATAAATAATTCTTTCAGACCCTTCGGCTTGCAGTGACTTCTTCTTTGTACTACTAATGTTGCTCCTCCTCACTCTTTGCCACCTAATGCACTTTCTCTGGTTCACTGTCACCCATGAGGTGAATGTCTCTGAGATAGTGCTTGGGAAGTTGGGGTGAGTAACAGTACATGCTGGAAATTGCTGGCATTGTTGAAGTCTGAGGAGCAGAGTTCAGTATGGTTGCCTGAGGAGTGAAACTCAATAAGTAGAAGAACTTCTGAGGGCTTCTTAATGTGTTTCCTGACATATAATGCAAGGTAACAAACCAAGACAAATTGAGTATCAGGATGAAGCCTCAGTTGTCACATACCTTCTTACTTCCCCATGTCTGACTTGCTCAATGGCTCCAGGTTTGTAATCTGTTTTGCAACACAATTTCTGTGGACAAAGAAGTATTTCAACAACCTATAGCTTCTATTGAACTGAAAATTTTTGAAACTTGAATGCCTCAGGGATGATGTTATCTTTGATGATGAGCACCGTATCATCTGCAATGTAAATGCTTGATCTATTTGAGAGATCAGAGTTCCATTTCTTCTGCAGGATGTTCCTACTAAACTGGTGGCAAAAGCAGTTCCTCTGCCAATGACAGTGCGTGGCCACTGGTTCTTGAGTCCCAGGACAGAATACACCGTGGCTGTTCAGACCGCATCAAAGCAAGGTGATGGAGATTATACAGTTTCTGACTGGAGTGAAGTTGTGGAATTCTGTACTGCAGGTAAAATCATATTATAATGAATTTCTTAAAAAGGCCTATTCAGGCAAAAACATTCTAACTCTTTCCAGGCTACAATAAGATTCTTACAAAAATCCCGTCATTTATCTTTATTGCTTTATCTTTTTCTGGCTTGATTTGTCATTTGTTACAGGAAGCATCAATGGAACGATGACACCAAAATTTTATGTGACATGTGATCTTTGCCTCTCCCATATAACATTAATGCCAGTCCACAGCTCATTTTCTCAGCAGCTGTGGTTGTGTTTCTTCTAGCAGAAAATACTCTCAAACCAATTTACCAGCTTTAGAATGTGCTAACTTTCTGGTTTACTAAGTAACTATTACTTGTACCGCAGGTTACCTAACAAAATGAACTGAGAACTGATCTTTGATTTGGTGTACCATGAGATTGGTGGAGTTGACCCCATGACTTCAGAGAGTATAAAATTCTTGAACTGACATTGTCCTAGTGATTATTTTCCAAGGATGGAAGTTTGTAAAAGATAAAAATACATCTAGGGTGAGGAAAATCATTAAGACTATAAAAACTAGGAGCTGGAATGGAACACTTCACCCTTTGAGCCTGCTCTGCTATTCATTGAGATAATGATCTTTATCTCAACTCCACTTTCCTGCACTATCCTCATACCCCAAATTCCCTTCATACCCAAAAATGTATCAACTTGAATCTTGAATATACTCAACAACTGAGCATTCACACCTCTCCAGGGTAGAGAACTCTGAAGTTTCGCAACCCTTTGAGTGAAGAAATTTCTCTGTCCTAGATGGCCAACCCTTTATCCACAGAGTATAACACCCATGATCTAGATTCCCCAGTCAGGGGAAACATTTTCTCAGTATCCACCTTGTCAATCCCTATTCACCTTGTCAATCCCCCTAAGAATTTTATGTTTCAATCAGATCACCTCTTACTCTTCTAGACTCCAGGAAAATAGGCATATTTGGGCATCCTAATTTAAAGATTTCACTGTGCTGAGAAATCCACAAGTAGAGGATCTGTTTGATATGGATTGTGCACACTCTCTTCCTATAATGTCACCCTGTGCTTACTTAAACACATTTTCTGTCCTTTTGTTCCCCCGCTTTTTTTGATTGCCACAACATAAGCTGTTTTATATGAAAGAACAATTGCAAAAATATTGTAATTTGTCAAGTAAACCAGGCATGAATCTTTGACTTTAAAAGCAGAAGATGCAAGCTTTTTTAAAAATGCTAAGCGTTTCCTGTGTACTCTGCAAGAATATAATTTTGGGGCCTGCTATATCTGTCAAAAATTTTCAAATAGAAGGAAAAAAACCTTCATCTCATTTTTACCAATATAATTGAGTTTAAATGCATGATACTGCCTTTCACATGAAGAAAAGGGTGAAAACATTTAATTCATGGTCATGTAGAAACAAGACAATTAAGAAAGCAGGAAAAGCTGCAGGCAGTGGACCTTAAACCAGAAGCCAGCACATCAGCAGAAAGCTTAGAAATTGGTAAAGGATGTGGATCAAAGCAAGCTGTTAGCTGACAAAAGCAAAATACTGCTGATGCTGGAAATCTGAAATAAAAATAGAAAATGCTGGAAAAACTAAGCAGGTCTGACAGCACCTGTGGAGAGAAAAACAGATTTAACATTTCAAGTCCATATGGCTCTTCTTTAGAGTAGCTAGCATGTTTCAGTTCAGGGATCAGTCAAGCAGAGGAGCAAGGGGACAACTCAAATGCAGTTCCATTAATCAATGAGGATGAAAGCTGAAGCTGTTTCTACAATGGAAGGCTGATCTATAACACAAATTTTATTCCAGGATAGCAAATTGAAAACCTTAGAAGAACACAGAGTCGATGATGCTAGTTCTGTAAGTTAGTGAAAGCACCAAGGCTTTCTATTCAAACTCTGGGCAGTGGTACTTTACGACATAGGAGGAGGCTGGTTGGTGCATTGTGGCCATGCTGATCCCGGTCTAGAGCAATCCAGAGATCTTTCCATTGTTTTGCCCTCTTTTGCTATAAAATCTCACTCTGTAGGGAGTGAGAGCTTGATCACAGTAGTTTGACTGAGCACTAGAAATATCTGGGAACAAAAACATATTACTTTTTATGGTTATTGAAAATAACAGCTACCTTGACTACACTTCCTTACACCCTGCTTCTTGGAAGGACTCCATTCCATTCTTCCATTTTGTCATCACGTCTGTTATAGTGATGCAACCTTCCATACCAGAGCTTCTGATAGATCTTTCTTTTTCCTCAATCGAGGATTTCCCCTCTTCATGGTTGACAGGACCCTCGACCATGTCTGTCCCATTTCCCACTCTTCTGCTCTCACCTTCCTGTCCCTCCCAGAACCGCGATAGACTCCTTGTCCTCACTTTCCACCCCACCAGCCTCCATATTCAGCAGATCATCCTCTGCCACTTCTGCTAACTCCAGCATAATGCCACTACCAAACACATCCCCTTCTACATTCTGAAGGGACTGTCCCCCCCTGGTCCAGTCCTCAATCGTTCCCAACTTCTGGTGGCCTATCATTTTAATTGTCTACCTTCTTCACATGCTGAAGTCTGTGTCCTCAACCGACACAGTGCTTCACTGAAGGTCAATGCAAGCTGGAGGAACAGCACTTCACCTTTAGTTTTGACACTTTGCAGCCTTCAGGATTCAACATTGAATTACACATTTTCAGATCATATTTTTCTGTCCCCCATTTTCTCCTCTTTACAAGTTTTGATCTTTTGTTTTAACCTCTTGTTCTTGCTTTCAGATAACAGCTTTTCATTACTCTGCCATTCACTCCTCACGACACAGCTTGTGTTTTACTTGCCCCATTGCCACACCCTTTGGCCCTGCATCACCAACTCTTTATTATTTAATCTATCCATCTTCAACGCTATCACATACCTTTCCTTTTGTTCTTTTGCTATTCTCCCCCATTTCACTGCTTAAAACCTAACTTGCCCAGTACTGATAAAAGGTTATTGTCCTGAAAAATGGGCCCAGATCTTCCAGTCCCAGTAGCAGTGAATAGCAGATGTTTGCCATTATTGAGAACTGCAATGGAATTGGAAGTTTTAGAGAGCCAACTTACACCAGAATCCCAAACTTGCAGTTTGCCAGAAATAGCCCCCACTGGGTTCTGTCAGTGCGTAAACTTGGGCTGTTTATATGGGACCTAGCTCACTTTTTAACCCAGATTTATTTAGCACAGTTCCTAATAGGCATAAAACCTTCTCAGAGCAGCCCTTTCAATCAGGAGGACCTTCAGACTCCCATTGCCCCTGGTGCTCACCCCCTCAAACTTCCTGTTCACCTCTACTTCTTACCCCTCACAAAGCCCCCACCCCCACCCTTCCCCCAACGGCATCCACAGCTCACCCCTTCCTTTGTCGTACCTGGTTCACCCTCCTCTATCCCCCACTCCCAACATCCCAAGCACCTTATTTCCACCACAGCTTTGCCACTGATGAAAAGACCCAGGTCACGTTAATGTTGTTTCTCTCCCCACAGATGCTGCCTGATCTGCTGAATATTTCCAGCATTTTCTGTTGTGATTACAACAGAAAATGTTTGCTTGTTCTTTGTTTTTGGACAAGCAACAATTGATTTTGATGCTTTCCCCTCAAAGTAATGTTTTCATGTACATGCCATTAAAATTAAACTTGATCTTCAAACCATGCCAATATAATTTTCAGTATTTTAATTTAGTATAACTTTGAAACATAATGCAATGTTAGTAATAAAATGCCATTTTATTTTTCTGTAGACTATTCCAAGGTTCACTTAACACAGTTGATGGAAAAAGCTGAAGTGATTTCAGGGCGCATGTTGAAGTTTTCAGTTTTCTATCGTAACCAGCACAGAGAATATTTTGACTATGTTCGGTAAGAAAAATCACAGGAAAAGCCACCTTCATTCCTGTTGTTAAAGTTGAGAAAAGTGTTTGTTGCTACATCTTTATGAGACCACTGAGGAGAAGAATGATTTTTAATAAAGCTGTGAATCACATCTTTTTAATGATAATTATGCATTATGGGGAAAAGTGTGTGCGAGGCAGTAAATTTATCATATTTGGCGGTAACTACATACAGATATTTCCTGCTCTCTGCAGAAACAAGGCATTAACAATTCTTTTATAGTCTTAATTCACTGCCAGTGATAAGTTTGGGTTGTCTAGTCGTAAGTGAGGTAAAATGACGCCGAAATAGAGTGCAGATTGCAAGCAGAGTGAGCTGATACGAGTTTAGTGGGTGGGGAGTTTAAAGTATCAATACCTTCCTAAAAATCTGGTCTGCAGTTAGCATTTAACTGGTGTTTACTTAAAGTAAGTTAATAAACTAAAGTAAGTTTCTTCCAGCCTTAGGTAGGGATAAACAAGTTGTACTGAAGAGCAGCTAATTAGTTAATTGGCTAAATAGTCCAATCTAGTTGTTGTAGTCTAAACTCCAAAGACCATAAATATAGAGGCCTGGGTGCAGCTTTGAAAATGGAGTGTAGATTGCAAGAAGAGTGAGCTGGTAGGAGTTGCTCTTTCTTTCCTGCTTTTTTATTTCTTTGGTGCACCGGAAGAGGCTGGTTAGTGAGTAACTAGTAAGCCAATTAGGAATTAAGAAATGTATAACTCTTAGTTGAAAGTAGTACTAGTATTTAATAAATACAGTAAATTGTAATATATATCGGGATTAGCCTCATAATTAAGAAAGTAATTAAATTGAATTGATTAAATAACTTAACAATGGCAGGATAAGTGTTGTGTTGCAGCGGTGGAATGTGGAAGGTCCTGGACACCAATACAATCCAGGACAAACACGTCTGCAGAAAGTGTAAGCAACTAGAGGAATTCCAGATCAGGATTATTGTTCCAGAAGCAGAACTGTAGATGCTGTGCAACATCGGGGGGGTGGAGGGTAGAAATACCTGAACACTTTGCACCAGAACACAGTTACACTTCTTAGGTTAGGGTCATTTATTTTGGTCAGTGATGAGTGATAGGAGGGTGTGACCATGAGTGAGGCAGGCAAAGGGACCAAGCAGATAGTAGTGGAAGAGCCTCAGACTTTGCAGTTGTCACACAGGTTTGAGGTGCTTGCAAACTTTGTGACGAAGTGAGGTCTGTAGGGTGGATGAGTGGACTAGCCATGGCACCATGGTACAGGTAACTGTTCGAGCGAGGGGAGCAAAAAGGAATTTAGTGGTAGTAAGGGACAGTATGGTCAGGGGGATAGACACTACTCTCTGCAGCTGAGAGCGAGAATCCAAAAGGCTGTGTTGTCTGCCCTGTGCCAAGGTTCGGGATATCTGCTCAGGGCTGGAGAGGAACTTGCAGTAGGAAGAGGTGGATCCCGTCATCGTGGTCCATGTAGGTATGAATGACATAGGTAGAACTAGGAAAGAAGTCCTGCAAATGAGAAGCTAGGTATTAAATTAAAAAGCAGAACCGCAAAAGTAATCTGGATTATTAACTGAGTCATGTGAAAATTGGTGTAGGGTAAATAAAATTAGTGAGATGAACGCAAGGCTCAAAGACTGGTGTGGGAGAAGTGGGTTCTGGTTCATGGCGCACTGGCACCAGTACTGGCGAAAGTAGGGCTGGACTGTTGGGATGGTCTACACCTGAACAGTACTAGGACTAGTGTTCTAGCGAGCCACATAACTAGGGAAGTGGAAAGGGTTTTAAACTAAATAGTGGGGGCAAGGGATCAAATTTGGGAAGATGTTGCAAATCAAAGAGTAGAGGCAAGGCAAGAAGAGAAAAGTATTAATATGGAAAATAATAAACAGACTGTGACAGGAAGGGACAGAGTGCAAATCTAAGAACAAATCAGCAGATAAGGCTAGAGTTACAAAAATAATAAACAGACAAAACTAAAGGCTCTGTATCTGAATGCACATAGCGTTTAAAACAAAACAGATGAACTGAGTGCAAATAGAAATAAATAAGTACGATCTGATAGCCATTACAGAGACATGGCCGTAGGATGACATTGATTGGGAACTGAAGATTGAAGGGTACATTACACTTAGGAAGAACAGGAAGCTAGGACAAGATGGAGGGTGGCTCTGTTAATTAATGATGCTATTAGCACAATAGAGAGGGAAAACGTAAGTTTGGGAAATCAGGATATAGATAGAATTTAGGTAGAGATGAGAAACAATTAAGGCAAGAAGACACTTGTGGGAATAGTGTACAGCCCCCTTAACAGTAACCACACAGTAGGATGGGGTTTAAAGGAAGAAATAATGGGAGATTGTCAGAAAGGTACAGCAATAACATGGGGGATTTTAATCTATACATAGGCTGGAAAAATCAGACGGGAAAAGATAGCCTAGATGAAGAATTCATAGAATTTTCGGGGTGGTTCTTTGGAACAGTGTGTTCTAGCGCCAACCTGAAAACAGGCTAAACTAGACCTGGTATTGTGCAATAAGATAGGATTAATTAATGACCTCAAAGTGAAGGTGCCCCTAGGTAGCAGCGATCATAATATGATTAAATTTGACATTTAATTTGAGGGAGAGAAGAGTAAGTCTAAGACTAGTATTTTAAACTTAAATAAGGCAATTCTGAAGGCAAGAAAGCAGAGCTAGCTAAAGCGAACTGGCAAATTAGGTTAAGGGATAGGTCAGTAGAAATGCAGTGACAATAAGCTGATATTTCAGAATACACAGAATAGGTACATTCCAACGAGAAAGAAAAATTTCAAGGGGAAGACCCACTAACCTTGATTAACTAAAAAAGTTAAAGATAGTAGCAACCTTAAAGAAAAAGCATATAATTGCGCAAAGATGGGCGGCAGATCAGAAGATTGGACAAAATATAAAAAACAGCAAGGAATGACTAAAATATTAATGAGGGAAAAATTAGAGTATAAGAGAAAGCTAGCTAGAAATATAAAGACAGATAGTAGGAGTTTCTTTAGATATTTTAAAAATAGTTAATAAAGTTGGTCCTATGGAAAGTGAGTCTGGGAATTAACATAGAAAATAAGGGAATGTCAGATGAATTGATTAGTATTTTGCATTTGTCTTCACTATGTGATGATCCAACGTACCAGAAATAGCTGTAAATGGAACTCAAGAAAATTACAATCACCAGGGTTATGGTCAGCCGCAGCTCCAACAATTTACTCTGTACAAGTCCCTGGGTCCAGATGGACTTCATCCTAGGGCCTTAAAAGAAGTGACAAGTGAGATAGTTGGTTTTACTTTTCCAAAACTCCCTAGATTTGGGGATAGTTCATTCGATTGGAAAATAGCGAATGTAACTCCTTTATTCAAAAGGGAGAGAGACAGAAAACAAAAAAACTACAGGCCAGTTAGCTTAACATCTGTCAAAGGAAAAATGTTAGAAGCTATTATTAAAGACACGATAGCAGGGCACTTAGATACATTCAAGGTAATCAGGCAGAGTCAGCATGGTTTTGTGAGAGGGAAATCAAGTTTAACCAATCTATTGGCATTC
The DNA here is from genome assembly GCF_017639515.1 of Carcharodon carcharias. Classification (NCBI taxonomy): domain Eukaryota; kingdom Metazoa; phylum Chordata; class Chondrichthyes; order Lamniformes; family Lamnidae; genus Carcharodon; species Carcharodon carcharias. The sequence continues at coordinate 53,204,665 of NC_054483.1, read as the reverse complement.
TTTGAAGAATTAGATTGTACTGTGGATAAAGGGATGTACTGTACTGTGGATATACTGTACTTAGATTTCCAGAAGGCATTTGATAAAGGTGTCACAACAAAGGTTATTGCGGAAAATAAAAGCTCATGGTGTAGGGCATGGAAAGAAGATTGGCCAGCTAAGAGGAAACAGAAAAGGCATACAGGGTCATTTTCTGGTTGGCAAGATGTAACAAGTGGAGTGCCACAGGGATCAGTGCCTGGACCTCAACTGTTTACAATTTATATAAATCACTTGGAAGAAGGGACCAAAGGTATGGTTGCTAAGTTTGCTGATGACACAAAGATAGGTAGGATGGTAGGTTGTGAAGAAGACAGAGTGCACAAGGGGATATAGATAAAGTGGTTGGACAAAAATCTGGCAAATGGAGTAAATTGTGTAATATGGGAAAATGTGAAATTGTCCATTTTGGCAGGAAGAATAAAAAAGCATACTATTATATAGTGAGAGATTGCAGAACTCAGATTCAGAGGGATCTGGATATCCTAGTGCATGAATCACAAAAAGGTTAATATGCAGGTACAGCAAGTAATTAGAAAAGTTAATAGAATGTTATTGTTTATTGCAAGAGAAATTGAATACAAAAATGGTGAGGTAATGCTTCAGTTATACAGGGCATTGGTGAGATCACCTCTGGTGTACTGTGTACAGTATTGGTCTCCGTAGTTAAGGAAGGATGTAATTGTTGGGAGCGGTTCAGAGAAGGTTTACCAGATTAGTACCTGGAATGTGCAGGTTGTTTTACAAGGAGAGGCTGGACAGGCTAGGCTTGTATCCACTGGAGTTTAGAAGACTAAGAGGTGACTTATTGAAACATATAAGATCCTGAGGGGTTTTGACAGGGTGGATGTGGAGGGGCTGTTTCCTCTTGTGGGAAAATCTAGAACTGGAGGCCATTGTTCAAAAATAAGGGGCCAGCCATTTAAGGCAGAGATGAGGAGAAATATTTTCTCTCAGAAGGTTGAGAGTCTGAAATTCTCTTCCTTAAAAGGTGGTGGAAGCAGAGTGTTTGAATATTTTTAAGGCGGAGCTAGATAGATTTTTCATTCACAAAGGGGTGAAAATGTTATCAATGGTATGTGGGAATGTGGAGTTGAGATTACAGTCAGATCAGCCATGATCTTATTGAGTGGCGGAGTGGACTCGGTGGTCATGTGGCCTACTCCTGCTCCTAATTAGTATGTTACCACCTCAACAAATATCAATGAGCAGCTCAGTTTTAAATGAGTATGCGGTACTTTTCTGGTAAAATAGAAAAACGTAATAATCCATGAGAGAACATCAATAAAATTTTAGAATTCAAATTTTTAAACCAACATTAATTGCAGCTAATTCTTCTGCAACAAGGACTCTGTCTTCAGGGCATTAGAAGCTGTGCAGAGGTAACCAGAAGAATATCAGCAAAGTACATTATGTAATCAAGGAATTAAGGAATATATATTATTAAATAAATCTTAAATGCGACTTCTTTCAAAATTTCTCAGTTGCTGAAAGCATTATAATCCAGATTCCTTAGGGAGCACTCCAAATTAATTTATGTGTTCACATACAATATGACTCCATGCAGTCTTAACATAGCTAGTTTGATATTGAATTGATTCAAATGATAGTATGATTTTGAACAGCAATTTTGTTATTTCATAATTTTCCTGATTGTATTCCACACAATTGGGGCAGTTGGTTGAAAGCCAACAGCATTTCCCTGGGCTGACACCCAAATTCTGACCCACAATAAAGTTTCCAGCACCTTTTGCACTAAACGCTGGGAGGAGCACTCCTGTTGCTTCTAGCCCCATATCAAAATAATTTTAAAAAAATTACTTCTTTGGTCCATTGAAGACCATGGTATAGGTTTCATGTAGATCAGATAATGCTCACACTTGGCTCCTGCTTGGCTGAATTTCTTGAAACTTACACTCAAAGGGCATTTCATCTGTTTTAAGTGGGCACAATGGACACTGGGGAAGTTGCTTCACCAACATGACATCACTTGGACTCAGCTCAGGTGTAGAATGTTGTTCACCAAATGGACACAGACTAATTCCACCCTCACAACCAGCCAGCACTGTGTTCAGCTTTGGTCCCTGTGCTCAGTGAAGGAATTGGGGCTGTTAATTATGAGGGGACCTTCTGCAGGTTATTTAGCTTGGAGAAATGCACCCTTAGATGGGATACGATTAAGTTTTAACAATGATGAACCAACTGGAAACAGTTTAGGCAGGTAGTGTATTGGAAATGAATCAGAGAAAAGTATTTTTTCCTATGGTGTAATAGTCTTCAGTTTAAGAACCTTACTTATTTGTTCTTCCACTCGATTGACTGCTCCGCTCTGTGCTGTTCCCATTCTATGCTCTTGCTGCAGCTATGAGCTCTGAAAAATGGTACCCCCCACCCTTCCCCTGCCAAGCCTCAGTCTCCTGCCTCCTAGCCCACTTCTCATCCTCATCGCTCCCAGTACCCCCATCTTTCTGCCCCTGGTTTCAGAGCCCTGTGCTGATATGCTCAGGTGTCTCTACCCACCCAACTAAGTAAGGCATGCAGTGTTATATGGAAGAAGTTTATTGCCATTCAGAAATTTAGATACACCTCTCACTGAAATTCCAGTATGCATTGTTAAATTCCTAGAGTTAAATAATTGCTGCCTGCTCATTTCTTGGTCCAAGGTTTCTCTCTGTTAGCTTCCAGAAAGTACTCTATAAACTGAGTCAATCAAATTGATTAAGAATTCTGACAGTAGTCAGGTGCAGATTCAGCAGTTCGGAGAAGTCCAAGGCTGGCTTGTAATTGGGTCACCGGCTTCATAATAATTGGGGTGAGCTGCTAACACTGTGCCTCCAGCAGCAGTTCACCTGTATTACTGACAAATGAAAATTACTGTTTTCAGGGAACATCAGGGGCAAATGATGCAAACTTCCATTAAAGATAACAGTGGCAGTCATGGTTCTCCCATCAGTGGGAAACTGCAAGGCATCTTCTTTAGCTGCAACACTGAATTCAATACTGGAAAACCGCCGCATGATTCACCTTACGGGAGGCACCGCTATCAGATTCCTGCCAGCAACCTCTTCAACCAGAACACTAACCTCTATTTTGGTGATTTTTATTGTATGTATACAGCGTACCACTACATAATTCTTGTTATTGCACCTATGGGATCAGAGGGAGATGAATTCTGCAAGCAGCGACTTCCTCAGCTAAATATTGCAGACAACAAATTCCTGACGTGCACTGAGGAGGATGATAGGCTTGTTTATCATCATGCCCAGGATGCTATTTTAGAAATTATCTACACTGACCCAGTGGATCTCTCTCTTGGTAGCGTGGCTGAGATCAGTGGCCATCAGCTAATGAGTTTATCCACAGCAAATGCAAAAAAAGATCCTAGCTGCAAGACTTGTAACATTAGTGCTGGACGTTAACTGAACAACCTACAATTTTCACATTATTGACATTAATATAGTTTTCATTTTGTGTTATTTCAGTTCTTTCCTCTTGAAAGCACGCATATATGCAGCTTTTCACCAAAAGCTTATCTGCTGGTTGATTAATTTACTGAAACATCCGTTTTACAGAATATGTAAATGTCTGTTCTTTTTGTAAGATACTTCATAAAGTTGCTGCAAAGTTCCTGCTTTAAGAGAAAATACAATTGATATTAATGTGCTCTTGCAAAGCAAAACAATTAGCTTATTTTGTAGTGTTCTAAAACAAATATTTAACCTGAATGAATAACTATCGATTGGAATAAGCATGAAGGTTACAGTGGCAGCATGACTTTATCTTGCAAAATGGAAATACAGTACTTCCGACATGTTCATTGTGTTCACATTACTTGTAATAACTAGTTAATAAGAAACATTTTAAACTGCTGTATTTGAAGAAAATAAATGTAATACAATAGAAAAATATTTGTATTTGTACTGTTCAAAAAGATTTACAGTTCAGTGGATGATCAACTACAGAGCATTTTGTAGTAATTTGACAGTGTTATGAAACCATATTACTCCTAAAAAAATTAAATGGCTGTAACATGCATACATTACTATCCTATTTATTACATTCCAACACTTCATTAAGTTAATTAGAATTTTTCTTACAAAGCTACACTGCTTCCTACTGCTTCCTACAAAGAAATACAAAGTGCCAGCATTATCTGGGTTAACCAAACAGTAGCTTATAATTTAGCAGTTGTTTTTCCCCATGCATAGTCAGTTTGGAACAATGAAGTGTTTTGAATGGTCCACAACAAGGAAAACTCAAATTACAACTAAGAAATTGTAAATTAACAGTATATTTTAAACATTGCTTCCAAATTTAATTTTTGAATTTTGTAGAATATGAAATGGGGATTTTATAGGATGGCACAAATTAAGAATGTGAGTTAAATTCTCTCACTACCAATAACGATTTTGAACAAATGCTTCCAGTCTAGGATAAAGCTACTGCTTTGTGCTGCTTCAGTTGAGTGTAGATAATAGCATGTCTGAACCAAGCAAAGAAATTCAGTGTTCAATTCCATTTATATGGAAGTTCAGGTTTAGCTACAAATATTTTTGGCAAAAGTTACATGTATACGTTCATTAGCATTGCAAAATAAGTAAACTCAAAATGAGTGCAGTTCAAATAAACATTAAAAAAAAACACAAAAAGCCTTGACCAGACAGTGGCAACTTAAAGTTCTACAGGATTGGCAGCACCAAAGGCTAGACACTTTTAAAAATGGCTGGCTTCAAGTCATTGAGGGATAAGCTTAAGGAAATTGATTGAAAGAGTGGTAAGTTGTATTCTACCTCACATAGGGATGAATTAAACACCATTCAAAAGTATCTGGGTAAATCCATAAACAATCCAAGGTGAAGAAAATATAAAACTTGTAAATAACATGGTAAGGTCCGGGGATGCAATGGAAGCTTCTGAAACACATTGGGCCATAATTTGCTGTGGAAATGAATCTAATGGCAGTTAGACTTACCCTTGCACCTGCTTTAAGTTTTTACATTGCAAGTTGCTGAAAATGTAAGCTGATAACATCGCAGTGAGGGAAATTGGTCATCTAGGACCTCAGTGAACAGGGCAAGCAACCATGTATTTCAGTGCCAGTGGGGTTGACTAGCTGTAATTAACATCATTAAAACTGTACTTAGACTGAAATGGACAAGACTTAACCTCTGCCAAGTTTAGTTAATATCTACTACAATCTTACAAGTTTAACCATGCATTTACTCCTCACCTGCAGTTGCTACACACTTTGTGCATAAATAACAGCAAGCGATATTAGCTCAAAAGCAAATTATAGCTCAGCAGTACTATCACAGTAAGAAGGGAATTAGAGAAGAAGAACATGAAAATGATACTAGTGGACCTGAAACAGGTTGAAAATAATTCATGCACTCTTATGACTATTCAGTAATCAGAAATGAAATAGGCTGAATGTGATCAAATGGATGAAGGTCTGAGAAATACATGGGTTCAAAATAAAAGGGATGAAACCTGAAAGATACTGATAGACATCCTGTGAACACTGGGGAGATCTTGCTACAGTGAAAGCAAATTATTCCAATACAATAGACTTGACAAACAACCATAAACCCAAATCGTTTTACATCCCTGGAAATAAGCAGCAGTTCAGAACGGCTCCTTCCAACAAAAGATCATTGACCTGAAACATTAGCTGTTTCTCTCTCCGCAGGTGCTGTCTGACCTGTTGAATATTGCCAGCATTTTCCATTTTTATTTCAGATTTCCAGCATTAACAGTATTTCACTTCTGGTTTTTACATCCCGTACCAAATAAAATAATGGAATTTATCAAGATAAATTGAAGATTACCTGTACAATATTAACCTACTTAGTTTGAGGAAATGACATACCAAGCAGACTGCAAAAAGCCTTACTGCATTGAGCTAATCAAAAAAGCTGACAGAATTCTACATGGAAGACTGCTCCTTAAATTTAAAGTGACTTAAACTTAGTGATCAAAATTCAAAATAAAACCTGACAATGGATAAGATAAGCAGCTGGTACTTGTTTGGGGAGTGACTGGAGAGTGGGCAAGTGGAGTATTCAAAGGATTGGTACTGTGAATAAATGGCATTGCAAACTACTGTTTCTAATTTTATATTAAACTGGGGAGACAGTGGCATAATGGTAATGTCATTAGACTAGTGATTCAGATGCCCAAGTTAATGCTCTGGGCAAATGGGTTCAAATGCCATCATGGCAGCTGGTGGAATTTAAGTTGTTAATAAAAACTGGAATAAAAATATAGTTTCAGTGATGATGACTGTGAAACTATCATCAATTGTTATAAAAGCCCATCTGGTTCATTAACTTCTTTTAGTGAAGGAAATCTGCCATCCTTACCTAGTCTCGCCTACATGCACCTCCAGACCCACAGCAATGTGGTTGACTCTTAACTGTCCTCTAAAATGGTCAAGCAAACCACTCAGTTCAAGGGCAATTAGGGATGGGCAACAAATGCTGGCTTTGCCAGGAATGCCCACATTAAAAAAAAATTAATGACTTGAATATATAAGTGCAAAATGGTCAAATTCATTGATAATACCAAATGAGTAAGGAGTAGGCGAAGATCAATTAAAAAATAGACTGTGATAAAAGGAACTTTGGGTTCTTTTTGGATCATGAACTCAGATGGCTCAAATGGCTTCTTTCATTTACCTTGTGACATAACAGCTTTTCAATAAACAATGGATTGTTGAAAGGATGAATTAAATTAGTTTAAGTAAGTCAAACCTTAATGACACATAGACCTTTAAAATGCTGCAGGAACATTACGCATGCAAAAATATGCCTATTTCAGAATGATACACTTTATGAATGTCCTAAATTACAAAACATTACAAACATTTTTCAGCAAATAATTACCAAAAATATAAATGACATTTCTAGTGGACAATATAAAGGGATGTCAATCCCTTGAATCTGAAATAGTTAAAGAGCTGCAACTTGACCCTGTTTCAAATGGCCACAAAGATTGGGATTGGAGTCCAAACAATTATAAATTCACTTTGAATTTCCTTTTTAATCCCTTCAATGATCAAACAAGAAATGGCAATCTTTGTATTTAAACTGTAATTGACTACTCAATGTGATAAAAACTGAAGAAACCATCAAAACACACGAGCAAAAAAAGGCAGGCTGTTTTTTTTGGTTGTACATGACACTTTTTTTCAGTTCACAATGACATAAATAAAGTGCTATGGTGTCTCACATGGACACCATCAAATAAACGTCTCCCTCCTAAACACGTGCCTTGCCGAGAAATAATTCAACTATTCTGAGTTCATCATTGTCCAGAATAGGGTCTATTTCATAAAATTGTCAAAGCTACCTACTCAAAAATATCATCAGTGCATCTTGTAACGTTTGTTGTCATTAGTGACAGTGACTCTGATTAGTTGCTCGGCAACCCTAGTGTTCATTTTTGCAGTCACAGTTGGAATTTGCAGACTTCGGTGAATAATAAAGTGCAGCCAAGTGTTTCTATGGCACAAATGCGAGGATGAAGTATCCAGAGCTTTAGAAAGGGTTGAATAATTTCATCTGGTTCAATTAAGGGCAGGAAAATTGTCTTCTGTGTGAGGTTTGTCTTTAAGAACTCAAGACTGCTTTTGAACCATCGCGCTTAGTTATGAGTACCTCCAACAAACGAAGTTTGGCTTTTATATGTTTGTACTCGCTATATTCTTCAGCCATTGGTATGCGATCTTCTTTCAGTACATTCCTGCAAGAATATTCTCTGTGATTATCATTTCTAGGGAATACACATAAAATAATAAATAATAATAAAATAAACGGGTTAATTAAAACTGCATGCCACAGAGTGTGAGGCTATTTGCCTGCAATTACATTCCTCCAAAATGAGCTTCCGGTCTCAGCTCTACTGGTAATACAGTAAAGAAAGTTAAGAGCAGGTGCATCTCCACAGGGAGGTAAGAGGAATTGATCCTTTTGGCTTGAATTCCAGGGCAACAGGAAGAAACAAATACAAAATAGAAAAAAATATTGTTACTTCTCATTGTCCTATGGAGAACCTTACTCATCTAGCCATTGAAAAGGAGCAGACTGTTTGAAATACTGAGCAAGCTGTGCCATTTTGTTAGCTCTAGCTTTTGGATCTGGTTTCTTACCCTTCCTCGCTACCCCTCAATACATTTATTTACAAATTTTTGCGCCTCTTTTGAATCTCTCTGTTTGATTTAAAATTACCTTGAGCAGATCTTTCCACCTTCTCATAACCTTTTGCCTAAAGAATTTTTCTGAGATTTGCTTTCAACTTGATTTCTAAAATTATACCCATTTGTTCCATATTCATCTTGAGCAAAGAGTTGTTCCCTATCTAGGCTGACATTTCATTTACTTTAATCACCTCATGGCTAAATCCCTTCATCTCGGAGTATTATTCCAGTGAATCGCCTCTAGATTATTCTCCGAAGCCAATACATCCTTCATTAAATGGGTTCTCAAAATTGAACACAACGGACCAAAACTGATCTACTGGCACAATTAAGGTTTTTGTGTCACATTTGTGGGGCCAGAATAGCACGTGGAGCATGGACTAACTGGCCTGCATTGTCCAGATAATCTGAAGCAGCTATCACCAGTCAACAATGTAACCTAGCCTGGCTGTGCACAGTAATACTATATGGGGAAGCATGTAAAGTGGTCAGCAGGTACAAATTAAAGGGATGTACACTGTAAAGGGTGAGAGTAGAAACTTAACATTAAACTCCTGGAATGGTTGGGGGGGGGGGGGGTGTGTGTGTGTGCTTGCGTGAGCCCGCCTGTGCTGAGTGATGCTGTGTGGGAAACTGTGTGTGTGTGTGTGTGTGTGTGTGTTCGTGTTCTGAGCGGTGCTGCATGTGTGTGTGTATGTATGTTCTTGTGTGTGTATGTTATGAGCGGTGCAGTCTGTGTGTGTGCGTGCTGAGCAGTAGTGTGTGTGCGCTGAGCGGTGCTGCGTCTGTGTGTTTATGTGTGTGTGTGTTGTTTGTTTTTATGTATGTGTGTGTGTGCACGTGCTGAGCGTTGCTCTGTTGTGTGTGTGTGTGCGCTGAGTGGTGGTGGGGTGTGTGTGTGTGTTTGTGCTGAGTGATGCTTTGTATGTTTGTGTTTGTTTGCGTTTGTGTGTGCACGCTGGGCTGAGTGATGCTATGTGTTAGTCTGTGCATTTCTGCTGAGCGATGGTGTGTGTGTGTGCTAAGCGGTTGTGTGTGGGTGTGTTCTGAGTGGTGCAATGTGCATGTGCTGAGAGGTGCTACGTGTGTATGTATGTTCTGAGCACTGGCGTGTGTGTGTTTGTGTTTGTGCGCTGACTGGTGGGGGACATGTGTGTGCCTGTGCTGAGCGATGCTTTGTATATATATGTGTGTGTGTGTGTGCGCATGTGCACGTGCGTGCATGTGTCTTTGTGTGTGTGTGTGTGTGTGTGTGTGTATGTGTTCTGAGTGGTGGTGTGTGCGTGCACCTGCGTGCGCTTGTGCTGTGGTGTGTGTGTGTATTCATGTACTGAGTGGTGCAGTGTGTTAGTATGTGCTGAGCAGTGCAATGTGTGTGTGCATGTGTTGAATGGTGCTATGTGTGTATGCATGTGTGGAATGGTGCTGTGTATGTGCGTGTGTCTGTGTGTGCTGAGTGGTGCAACGTACGTGCGCTGAGCATGCTGCGTGTGTGTGTGCTGAGCGGTTATGTATGTGTGTGTGTGCTGAGCAGTGCTGTATGTGTCTGTGTGTATGTGTGTTTGTGCATATGCTGAGTGGTGCGGTGAGTTTGTGCCCATGTATGCGTGTGCACATGTATGTGTGATGAGTGGTGTAGTGTTAGTACATGTGCTGTGTGGTGCAGTTTGTGTGTGTGTGCACTTGTGCGCATGTGCTGAGTGGTGCTGTGTGTATGTGTGTGTGTGTCTGTGTATGCTAAGCAGTGCTATGCGCATGTGTGTATGTGTGTGCGTGTGGCTAAGCGGCACAGAGTGTGTGTGTGTGTGTTTGTATATATGTGTTTTTAGTGGTGGTGTGTGTGTGCATCTGTGTGCGCTTGTGCAGATTGGTGTCGTGTGTGTGCGTGTGCTGAGTGGTGCAATGTGTGCGTGTGTGCACTTGTGTGCATGTACTGAATAGTGCCACGTGTGTGCGTGTGTGTGTGTGCATGTGCTGAATGGTACAGTGTGTACGTGTTTATGTGTTCTGAGTGGTGGTGTGTGTGCATCTGTATGCGCTTGTGCGGATTGGTGTCATGTGTGTGTGCGTGTGCTGAATGGTGCACTATGTGTGTGTGTGTGCATATGTGTGTTTGTGCATATGCTGAGTGGTGGAGTGTGTGTGTGCATGTGTGTGTGTGCTGAGTGGTGCAGTTTGTGTGTGTGTGTGTGTGTGTGTGTGTGTGTGCTGAGCGGTGCTGCGTGTGTGTGTCTGTATGTGTGTGTGCTGAGCAGTGCAATGTGTGTGTGTGCACGTGTGCTGATAGGTGCTGTGTGGGTGCCTGTGCTGAGCGATGCTGTGTGGAAGACTGTGCACCTATGCTGAGCAGTGCTGCCTGTGAGCGTGCGTGTGTGTGCGCTCTGAGTGCTGGTGTGTGTATGCATCTGTGCGTGTTTGTGCTGAGTGGTGCAGTGTGTGTACATGTGCTGAGCAGTGCAATGCGTGTGTGTATGTGCTGAATGGTGGTGTGTGTGTGTATGCACCTGCTGAATGGTGCTGCATATGTGCATGTGTGTGTGCGCGCGCATGTGCTGAGCAGTCCTGCATATGTGTGTGTGTGTTTGTTTGTGCATATGCTGAGTGGTGAGTGTGTGTGTGCCCATATGTGCGTGTGCATGTATGCATGTGCTGTGCAGTGCAGTTTGTGTGCATGTGTGTGTGTGTGTTCTGAGTAGTGCAGCATGTGTGTGTGTGTGTGTGTGCTGAGCGGTGCTGCGCGCACGTGTGTGTGTGTGTGTGTGTGTGTGTGTGTGTGCTGAGCAGTGCAATGTGTGTGTGCATGTGCTGAGTGGTGCTGTGTGTGTGTATGTATGTGTGTGTTCTGATTGGTGGTGTGTGTGTTCATCTGTGTGTGCACTTGTGCTGAGTGGTGTCGTGTGCCTGTTTTGAGCAGTGTGTGTGTGTCTGTTCTGAGCAGTGTGTTTGTGTGTCTGTATGTGCTATGCAGTGCAATGTCTGTGTGTGCATGTGCTGAGTGGTGCTGTGTATGTGTGCGCGCACGTGCGCTGAGTGGTGCAGTGTGCATGTGTGAGCAGTTGTGCACCTGTGTGTGTGCGTGTGCTGAGCAGTGCTGCATGTGAGTGCATGTGTGTATGTGTGTGTTTGTGCATATGCTGAGTGATGCAGTGGGTTTGTGCCCATGTGTGCATGTGCATGTGTATGTGTGATGAGTGCTGTAGTGTTAGTGAATGTGCTTTGTGGCGCAGTTTGCGTGTGTATGTGCAATTGTGTGCATTTGCTGAGTGGTCCTGTGTGTACTAAGCAGTGCTGCGCTCGTGTGTGTGTGTGTGTGTGTGTGCGCGCGCATTTGCTGAGCGGTGCAGTGTATGTATATGTGTTTGTGCATTTGCTGAGTGGTGCTGTGCTGTGCTCGTGTGTGTGTGTGTGTTCTGAGTGGTGGTATGTGTGTGCATCTGTGTGTGCTTGTGCTGAATGGTGCTGCGTCTATGCACGTGCTGAATGGTGTTGAGTATGTGCACGTGTCTGTGTGTGCATGTGCTGAGCAGTGCAGTCTGTGTGTGTGTGTGTGTGTGTGTGTGTGTGTGTGCATGCATGTTCTGAGTGGTGCAGTGTGCATATGTGTGCTGAGGGTTTTGTGTGTGTGTGTGTGTATATGTGTGTGTGCACTGCACAGTGCTGCATATGTGTGTGTGTTTGTACATATGTTGAGTGGTGGAGTGTGTGCGTGTGCCCATATGTGCATGTGCATGTGTGCATGTGCCGAGCGGTGCTGCATGTATGTGTGCGTGTCTGTGTGTGTTAAGCAGTGCTACGTGTATGTTTGTGTGTGTGTCTGCGTGCTGAGCGGTGCTGTTTGTGTGTGCGCACTTGTGCGCATGTGCTGAGTAGTGCTGTGTGTGCTGAGCAGTGCTGCGCTCATGTGTGTGTGCACGTGCTGAGTGGTGCAATATGTGTGTGTGTACGTGTTTGTGCATTTACTGGATAGTGCAGTGCTGCGCTCGTGTGTGCATCTATGCTGAACAGTGCTGCGCGTGTGTGTGTGCGTCTATGCTGAACAGTGCTGCGCGCGTGTGTGTATGTGTGTGTGCGTGCATATGTGTTTGTGTTCTGAGTGGTGGTGTGTGTGTGCATCTGTGTGCGCTTGTGCTGAGTGGTGTGTGTGTGTATGTATGTACTGAGTGGTACAGTGTGTGTGTGTGTGTGTGTGTGTGTGTGTGTGTGTGCTGAGCAGTGCAATTTCTGTGTGCACTTGTGTGCATGTGCTGAATGGTGGTGTGTGTGCGTGTATCTGTGTGTGCGTGTGCTGAGCGGTTGTGTATGTGTGTGTGCATGCATGTATGCTAAGCAGTGCTGTATATGTGTGTGTGTGTGTGTTGCGTGGTGCAGCCTTAGTGTATGTGCTGAGTGGTGCAATGTGTGTGTGTGTCTGTATGTGCTAAGCAGTGCTGTGCATTTGTGTCGGTGTGTGTGCGTGCATGTGCTCAGCATTGCAGTGTCTGTGCACACGTGTGCATGTGTGTCTGCTGAACAGTGCTGCATACATGTGGGTGTGTCCATGTGTGTGTTGATGTGTGTTTGTGCTAATGCTGAGTGTGTGCACGTGTGCTTGCATGTACGTGTGCATGTGTTCTGAGTGGTGGTGTGTGTAGGCATCCGTGTGCGCTTGTGCTGAGTAGTGTCGTGTGTGTGCACTTGTGTGCATGTGCTGAATGGTGCTGTGTGTGTATGCAAGTGCTGATTGGTGCTGTGTGTGTGTGCTGAGCGGCTGTGTATGTGTGTGTGCGCGTGTGCTAAGCAGTGCTGCATGTGTGTGTGCGTTGAGTGGTGCAGTGTTAGTGTATGTGCTGAGTAGTGCAGTTTGTGTGCATGTGTGTGCACTTGTGTGCATGTACTGAGTGGTGCTGTGTATGTGCGTGAGTGTGTGTGCATGTGCTAGGCATGATGTTTGTGTGTGCTGAGCAGTGCTGCATATGTGTGTGTGTGTTGCGTGGTGCAGCGTTAGTGTATGTGCTGAGTGGTGCAATGTGTGTGTGTGTCGGTGTGTGTACGTGCATGTGCTGAGCATTGCAGTGTCTGTGCACACGTGTGCGTGTGTTTCTGCTGAGCGGTGCTGTGTGAATGCCTATGCTGAGCAGTGCTGCGTGTGTGTGTGCATGTACATGTGCACATGTTCGAAGTGGTGCTGTGTGCGTGTGCATGCGCATGTGCTGAGTGGTGCAGTGTACGTGTACTGAGCAGTCATGTGTGTGTGCATGTGCTGAGCAGTGCTGCATACATGTGGGTGTGTCCATGTGTGTGTTGATGTGTGTTTGTGCTAATGCTGAGTGTGTGCACGTGTGCTTGCATGTACGTGTGCATGTGTTCTGAGTGGTGGTGTGTGTGCGCGCTTGTGCTGAGTGGTGTCGTGTGTGTGTATGTGCTGAGCAGTGCAATGTGTGTGTGCACTTGTGTGCATGTGCTGAATGGTGCTGTGTGTGTATGCAAGTGCTGATTGGTGCTGTGTGTGTGTGCTGAGCGGTTGTGTATGTGTGTGTGTGCTGAGCAGTGCTGCATATGTGTGTGTGTGTGTGTGTGTGTGTGTGTGTATAAGTTTGTGCATTTGCCGAGTGCTGGTGTGTGTGCCCATTTGTGCATGTGCATGTGTCTGTGTGCTGAATGGTGCAGTTTGTGTGCGTGTGTGTGTGCACTTGTGTGCATGTACTGAATTGTGCTGTGTGTGTGTGTGCACCTGCTGAGTGGTGCTGTGTATGTGTGTATGTGCGCGTGTGCTGAGCAGTGCAGTGTGTCTGTGTGCGCGCGTGTGCATGTGCTGAGCAGTGCTGCGTGTGAGTGTGTGTGTATATGTGTTTGTGCATATGCTGATTTGTGCAGTGTATTTGTACCCGTGTGTGTGTGTGCGTATGTATATATGATAAGTGGTGTAGTGTTAGTGTATGTGCTGAGTAGGTGTGTGTGTGTGTGTGTGTGTGCACGCACGTGTGTTGGTGTGTGCGCGCTGAGTGGTGCAGTGTGCGTATGCTGAGTGGTTGTATGTGTGTGTGTGTGTATATGTGTGTTCTGAGCTGTGTGTATGTGTGTGTTCTGAGCTGTGTGTGTGTGTGTGTGTGTACGCACTGAGCAGTGCTGAGTGGTGGTGCGTGTGTCAGTGCGCCGAGCGATGCTGTGTGTGTGTCTTTTGTGTGTGTGCTTGTGCTGAGCGATGGTGTGTGTATGTGTGTGTGTTCTGAGTGGTGGTGTATATTTAGTATGTGGGCATTTGAGTATTAATCCTCAGCTTTTGTTTCACTTTCTAATAATTTTCAAATAATCAAAATTATCAAAAGTCTTTCATTCGTAATTATTTCTTTTTGAATGAAGTCTAGTTTTGCTGCTGATTTGCTAATATCTTCTTCCAAAGCTGGTTGTGGCCTGATTGCAGGCAGCAGACCATTGCACGGCCACTCCCAGGCCCACCCACCCACTGAGGGAAAAACTCAACCCGTGGGGAGAAAGACATGGAAGGATACGTTGATAAGATTAGGCGAAGCTCTAACTTACCTTCCTGTTTGTTTGAAAAATTGCTCTTCAAACTCTCGGAGAACTTTGCGGAGTTTCTTCTTCTGTGATCGAGCTTCACGAAGATGTTCCAACAATTCGGGCCTGTACAATAACAAATGCAAATTATTTGGCACTGACCGATCGTCTGAATATGAATTTATGCTACACCATTATTGATGAGAGGAAAATAAGACATATAGTCCCAAATTAAAAAAAAACGTACATTTATAAAATGTGTTTCACAACCTCATGGCATCCCAAAGTGTTTCACAGCGAATAAATAAATCTCTATTTTGGGGTAGTCAAGAAGCAGAAGCATTAATTTATCCTCTGCAGTCTCCCATTGGCTGGGGCTCCAGAGAGAACTCCCGTGATGGAATAGTGCCATGAGATCGTTGGAATCAACCTAAGACGCCAAATGGTGTCTCACTGAAAGACAACGCGGCTCAGACAGTGCCGCGCTCCCTTGCTACTGCACCGAAGTGCCAGCCTATGATCAGGTTCCTGTGCAGGTAGAACTTAAACGCTCGATCTTCACACTCAGAGGCGAGAGTGCCAACACAGAGCCGTGGTTGGCACCAGTGCTTGGGCAATGCTACCCAACTGAACAGCTACAAAGGACAGACAGCTCAAAAAGCAGACCGCTCGTCCCAAATGGTCTATGCCTGTGTTTATGCTCTCCACAAGTCTGCCGCTCGCAATCAGGCCCCAACCGCAATTTCACGCTGGTTGGCCAATTAACAGTCATCGAGCTTGTAACCCGCGCTGATAACCTCAGGACTGCCGTGGCGGCGGAGCAGGAGGAGGGTGAGCGGGGGGAGTGCGCACTGATAGCTCCCTGAAGGCACGGAGCTGCCTCAGGGAGCCGACTGATTTTAAATATAAAAATTAACGTTTTACATATAAGATAAACAGGTCCCTACACGTGACTAAGTCACATGAAGAGGGACATGTGAAAAAGGATGTTATAAAATTTTTATTGTGTTTTTAGTAAGCGCTGATATCTCATTCCACCCGTGGATGAGGTTTCGTTAGAAATGCAAAGGCTGCTGGCCCCACCCAGCCAACCAAACGGCTGAGCAGGCAGTGAAAAACTCAGCTTAATGAATTGCTTAAGGGCCTTTAATAGGCCTCTTAATTGTTAGCGGGCGCACTGCCGCCTCTCACGCGCGCCCACCAACCAAAAGATCACAAGAATGTGCGGCCATGACGGGACAGTCGCCCAACATCATCAACCACTATTTCACTTCTGTTCGGGTGGGGCGCCTGCCTGTGGGATGAAAACTTCTGCCCAATGTGTTTATGGAATCTCAGAATGAAACAGCAGGCAAGTTGTTCCATTGTACCTCTGCCCATTATTTGAAAGAGCTGTCTTACTACTCCCATTAGCATGTCCTTTTCCCATTCCCATGAGAATTTCTCCCCCTCAAATATCTATCCCATTTCCTTCTGCAAGTTACTACTGAAACTATTCCCACCACCCTTTCAAACAATATATTCCAGATCATTATAAAACTTCATAAAAAACCCACTTGCTCCTTCATTGAGTCAATGGCGGATTCCAACCTGGCCTCATTCTTTCCCTTTGGTAAGATTACTTGGGGAACACAGCTGCCTACCTCCTGCTCCTAGTTTTCCACTAATGCTGCCCTTAAGCTTGGGACACCATCACGTCCAAGTTCCCCTCCAAGTCACCCTGTCCTGACTCGGATATGTCACTGTCCCTCTCTTGTTGCTAGGTTAAAATCCTAGAAGTCCAAACCTAACTGTACTGCAGTGGTTCAAAAAGTAGGCCCACCTCCACCACCTTCTCAAGTCAACGATGGATAGGCAATAAAATTGCAAGCAATGTCCCATCCTCAGAATGAATTTTTTAAAAAGACAACTGGTGCAAAAATCAATCGGCTTCTAATTTTCCCTTGGGGATAAAAGCATGGGGGTGGAGATTGGGGGTAGGGGGCTGTTGCTAAATTCCAAGTAGGGAGCAGTGCTCAGGGGCACTACAGTCAGATAAAATGACTGCAACACTTCATTTCTCCAAATTGAGTGGTATGGTCCACTGGGAGCACTGGACTAGGGAGTTCACCCCGTTGCTTCCTGGTAGTGTTACCATCTGTTGTCAAGAATTTGGTTTGTGGGGAAATCTTGCATCCTGTCTTACCTGTGTGTGACCATTTTTGCATTTTGTAGTGGTACTGTAAATTATTCATTACAGTAAAAAAATTTAAAAATTCATAGGCGGGTAGAGTTTCAAACAGACAGTGGTTTCTAATGTCGTTATTGATTTTGGCTGAGTACAGAGGTAGCTGATTATTCACTGAATAGTGGCATTTTATAGAGCTGATCATCTTTCTCAACAGTTCAACAGCAGTTCACATACACCAACCTTCACTCCTGAAATCCAGAAGCTTTTATGATATCAATGCCCTTACTCATTGTGTTGTGTTTGCTGGATTCATTACCTCTTACTCATTGTGAAACCCAGACACTGGTCAGATTTACAGGCTAAAATGAGAGATTTTTAATCTTAACTAGAATTATAATTAGTGTGGTAATACCCAAAAGTGCAAGATACAGAAATAAATACACAGTAACCTCTCCAGTCTAGAACATTTGGGATCAAGTTATTCCTGGATTTTGGGAATTTTTTGAATTATAGATTGCGTTAGAATGCCTAACCATATGTGCGTGAATGGGAAACCATCATGGATATAAATATTTTATCGGAAGTATAAAACAGTGATAAAACATTATAAACTAGTAATAAAAATTGTTTTACTTATCCAAAGGCTGTATCTTCCATGTTTGCACTCTCAAAGTGCTGCATTAAAATGATGCCATGTGTTGCCTGGGTCTGATCAAAGATTTCCGGACAATTGGGGTTTCCAAATACATTTCCAGACTGGAGAGGTTACAGTTTATACCCTACACATTGGAAATCTTGTATCTGGGCATACTTCTTGTTGTCACACTTACATCCCATATCAAACACACTCATCTTTGAATTGATGCACGCGCAAAGCAACAATGAGTTAAAATTCACAACATCCAGTGAATCACATAAGCTCATCTGCAGAGGTATAAATTCCAAGTACCAAGTTCATAGTAAACCAACTAATTAATAAAACTAAACCTTGTTTCAATTTAATTTGATCTAGTGTTAAAGTCAGAAAGAAAAAATAATTAAATTTGCAATTCTTACATGGATGCTTCATGTAGATTGGAAAGTGAAGCAGATGGTTGCTTGGTGTCTTTCTTTTCATCTGGAGGAGAAAGAAATCCAGGTTCACGATCTTCCTCTCGATGATCTACATTATCTACAAATTCTTGGAAAGGAAAATCAGCTGTTGGTCTGGTAGATATTTCACAACTCTTCAGGATAGTTTCTTCATCAGAACCCTCTTCTTCCTATAGAAATCAAAGCATCAACTTTATAAACGTTCCCAACCATACGTCGTAGATATATGACTAATTTTTAAAATTCATTCAAGAGATGTGGGCTTTGCTGGCTGGGCCAGCATTTATTGCCCATCCTTAATTGCCCTTGAGAAGGTGGTGGTGAGCTGCCTTCTTGAACATGTGGTGTAGGTACGCCCACAGTGCTGTTAGGGAGGGAGTTCCAGGATTTTTACCCAGCGACAGTGAAGGAACGGCGATATATTTCCAAGTCAGGATGGTGAGAGACTTGGAGGGGAACTTGCAGGTGGTGGTGTTCCCATCTATCTGTTGCCCTTGCCTTTCTAGATGGTAGTGGTCATGGGTTTGGAAGGTGCTGTCTAAGGAACCTTGGTGAATTCCTGCGGTGCATCGTGTAGATGGTACACACTCCTGTCATTGTGCGTCGGTGATGGAGGGAATGAATGGTTGTGGATGGGGTGCTGATCCACTGGGCTGCTTTGCCTTGGATGGTGTTAATAAATGACTATATAAATTTCAGGAGAAATGTTTTTGCAACAAGGTGCTTACTGTGCCACATGTTTACTGATAACATTGGTGCTGCTTTAACAAGGACCTGCTTGGGTTAGATCATTTCAAATCTAATTTAGATAGGGCAGGACTTTCTCTTAGACATAACAGTCCATTTGAAATGTGGTCAGGGACTATCAGTTTCAAGTGGAAATGGAGGCGCAGTAAAAAATGAGTGAGTGATCACTCTCTGAGAGGCCACAGAGTGACATGTGGGGCCAAACAGTCAACCTGGTGCAAGACTCTTCTACCTGCATAATATCACCTGCCCCTATCCTTGCCTCAGCTCATCCACTGCTGAAACCCTCATTTTATGTTTTTGTTACCACCAGGCTCGACTACTCCAATGCTTTCCTCGTCAGCCTCTCACCTCTCACTTCAGCTCATCCAAAATTCTGCTGCCCATGTCCTAAGCTCTTTGACCAAACATTTGGTCACTTGTTCTAAAGTCTCAAACTTTGACTTGGAATTAACTCCTAAGAAGCACTTTGGGACATTTCACTATGTTAAAGGCGCTATACAGCTGCATGAGAAGCTTGCAGGTTAGAAATTGCTCATGAGTAAGGATCATTGCTTGTGGCAGAATAAATGCCATTTGTCTGGGGGCATTTGATGCGGACACCCTCATGAACACAAATAAAGCAATTCCCTTTGTGTTTTACTTACAATAGTGGGGATTGCTGCTGCAGGAGACAGAAGCTGCCTGATGCTTCGATATCGGTCATACAGAGGCTTCATTAACTGTTTTTCCTGTTTGTTCACCTATCCAAATAGACAGCGGTCATCAGTGGGACATTTACTGAGAATTATTTTCAGACTCTTAAGTAAAGGGAGATCACAATTAGAATATCTAGCAGCAATGAAACTGGTGTGCCTTCAAAAGAAGGAGTTGTGGACTTGTAAATAGCACCTGATACCGGACAGAGGGACACCATCCCAAACCAAAACCAAAATATCAAAAGACCCAGCTAGGTGGAATAGTGCATCAGGGGTTACTGGATCACATTGATGTTGGGGGGGGCGGATTTATGGCGGGGGGGTGGTCTAATGTGATGGGGGAGGGGGCGATCGAAATAGGGAGGAGCTGGTCGAGGTGGAGAGGGGCTGCTTGAGTTGAAGAGGGGCTGGTCAAAGTGGGGGGAGGGGCTGGTCAAAGTGGGGAGAGGGCTGGTTGAAATTGGGGAGAGGCATGCTCGAGGTTGAGGAGGGGCTGATCGGTGTGGGGGAGGGGATAATCAAAGTGGGGGGCCCTGTTCACGGTGCGGCTGGGCCTGATCGTGGTGGGAAGGGGGCTGATTGATGTGAGGGAGGGGGCTTGATCGTGGGGAGGTTTGGCATGATCAAGGTGGAGAGGTCTGGCCTGATTAAAGTGGGGGGGCCTGATCGAGGTCAGGTGGTCATGTATCGGAGGGATGGTTGAGGGAAAAGAGTCGGAGGTGATGGAAAATGGCGCTCCTCGTAATCTTAATACATTTTTTTTCCAAAACCTGCTTTGAAATAACATTTGGAAGAGCAGCAAGAGTACACAGTACTATGAAAATGTCAGAAACACATGTCAGGGCAACAACTAAAACATAATCAACTGCATCAATACACCAAAATACCATACTAATAAAATAGCTTTTTCATAAACTCCATCTATGCAAACAGTGCACATGGAGTCAGATTTATCTGTTGGGAATTGTAAAATTGCCCTAACCATGTCAAGTAGAGCATGTCCAAAAAATAATCATTCTGCCACTAAGTTCATTCCTTCTACACATCAGATATAATCAAACTCCACCATGGACACTAACCCATCCAATTAATCTCCAAAAGGAATGTTTTGTATAAATAGTCCCCATAATCCTCAAAGTAATCAAAAAAAGGGCCCAGGATATTCAACATTTTGCAGCCCCTAGCTGTAGATACCAGCACAAGAGCTCTGTATCCTATAGCATATCAACTTGGGTTCAAAGCCAAGGCCAAATCATCCTCTGATGCTATTCTGATTTACAGCGCTTGTTAGGTACTAAAGCTACAAGTTGGATTTAAGACAAAAGGAAACACAAATCCAAGGAGGGAAACTTGGGCCTACGCTCAACTGTTGCTCAGTGGCCTGAAGAGGGAGTCAGTGCCACAGCAATCATATTTCTTTGCCAAAGTGCTTCCTTATTCATAGAATCTTACAGGAGAGGAGAGAAGCAGTGTTCATTCTGTCACTCCTGTAGCAGCTCTTGCAAAGAGCTCTCCAATTTAGTCCCACATTCCAGCTTTTCCCTCCATAACCCGGTAAATTCATCTTCTGCTAGTACATATTCAATTGTGTTTCAAAACTTCCTGCGGAATTTGTTTCCACCACCCTTTCAGGTAGCATGGTCTAGATCTTAAAAGCCTCCCTAAGAAATTTCTCCTTTAGTTTTTTTGCCCCTTATTGTTCCTGCACTACCTCACTATAGTGCCATTTAGATGATATCACACTTTTCACTTCCAAAGTGCATCACTCCACACTTTTCTGCATTGAATTGCATCTACCCTGTGTCTACCCAATTCATCAGCCTGACCTTCTGAAGTCTGTTACTATCATGTTCACTATTCATTGTGTTGCCAAATTTTGCGAGGACAAGTTATATGGGGGACCTACAATAAGCAGCATTGGATCTGTCTAGGATCTGTCAAAGTGGCAGGTACACTGTGGCCTATCCTACGTAGTTCCTGCCAACATGCTGAAGGCAGATGTCTGTTGTCCAGAGACGGACTTTCAAAACTTGATAACAGCAGCAGCTGGTAGGAGTTATCAGGGTTCAGTGCCCAATGTGACTGAGCTGCAAGAAAACAAAGGAATACAGATTCTGCTGCAGACCTGTGACTGGTGGAGTCACCATCCAATGGAATCAGAGATATTGGGATTTTACTCACAGTTACATTTTTTAAATTCATTCACAGAATGTGGGTGTCGCTGGCTATGCCAGTATTTATTGCCCATCACTAATTGCCCTCGAGAAGGTGGTGGTGAGCTGCCTTCTTGAACCGCTGCAGTCCATGTGGTGTAGGTACACCCACAGTGCTGTTAGGAAGGGAGTTCCAGGATTTTGACCCAGCGACAGTGAAGGAACGGTGATATATTTCCAAGTCAGGATGGTGAGTGGCTTGGAGGGGAACTTCCAGGTGGTGGTGTTCCCATGTGTCTGCTGCCCTTGAACTGCCTTGTAGGGTTGTGGGTTTGTAAGGTGCTGCCTAAGGAGCCTTGGTGAGTTCCTGCAGTGCATCTTGTAGATGCTACACACTGCTGCTAATATGTGTTGGTGGTGGAGGGAGTGAATATTTGTGGATGGGGTGCCAATCAAGCAGGCTGCTTTGTCCTGAATGGTGTCAAACTTCTTGAGTGTTGTGGGAGATGCACTCATCCAGGCAAGTGGAGAGTATCCATCACACTCCTGACTTGTGCCTTGTAGATGGTGGACAGGCTTTGGGGAGTCAGATGAGTTACTCACTGCAGAACTCCTAGCCTCTGACCTGCTTTGTAGCCACAGTATTTATTTGGCTAGTTCAGTTCAGTTTCTGGTCAAAGGTAATCCCCAGGATGTTGATAGTGGGGGATTCAGTGATGGTAATGCCGTTGAATGTCATGGGGCGATGGTTAGATTCTCTCTTGTTGGAGATGGTCATTGCCTGGCACTTGCATAGTGTGAATGTTACTTGCCACTTGTCAGGCCAAGCCTGGATATTGTCCAGGTCTTGCTGCATTTGGAGATGGGCTGCTTCAGTATCTGAGGAGTCATGAATGGTGCTGAACATTGTGCCATCATCAGCAAACATCCCCACTTCTGATCTTATGATGGAAGAAAGGTTATTGATGAAGCAGCTGAATATGGTTGGGCCTAGGACACTACCCTGAGGAACTCCAGCAGTGATGTCCTGGAACTGAGATGATTGACCTCCAACAATCAACCATCTTCCTTTGAGCTAGAAATCTTTGTATCCTCACTGGCTATGGGTGAGGTCCCAGAGGACTGGAGAATGGCCAATGTTGTTCCATTGTTTAAGAAGGGTAGCAGGGATAATCCAGGAAATTACAGGCCGGTGAGCCTTACATCAGTGGTAGGGAAATTATTGGAGAAGATTCTTCGTGACAGGATTTACTACCATTTGGAAGCAAACGGGCATATTAGTGAGAGGCAGCATGGTTTTCTTAAGGGGAGGTCGTGTCTCACTAAATTGATCAAGTTTTTTGAGGAAGTGACAAAGATGATCGATGATGGAAGGGCAGTGGACGTTATATACATGGGTTTCAGTAAGGCCTTTGACAAGGTCCCTCATGGCAGACTGGTACAGAAGGTAAAGTCGCACGGGATCAGAGCTGAGCTGGCAAGATGCATACAGAATTAGCTTGGTCATAGAAGTCAAAGGGCAGCAGTGGAAGGGTGCTTTTCTGAATGGAGAGCTGTGACTAGTGGAATTCTGCAGGGATCAGTGCTGGGACCTTTGCTGTTTGTAATACACGTAAATGATTTGGAGGAAAATGTAACTGGGCTAATTAGTAAGTTTGCAGATGACACTAAGGTTGGAGGAGTTGCAGATAGTGAAGAGGATTGTCAAAGGATACAACGGGATATAGATCGGTTGGAGACTTGCGCGGAGAAATGGCAGATGGAGTTTAATCCGGACAAATGTGAGGTAATGCATTTTGGAAGGTCTAATACAGGCAGGAATTATACAGTAAATGGCACAACCCTTAAGTGCATCAACAG
Source organism: Carcharodon carcharias (assembly GCF_017639515.1). Taxonomy (NCBI): domain Eukaryota; kingdom Metazoa; phylum Chordata; class Chondrichthyes; order Lamniformes; family Lamnidae; genus Carcharodon; species Carcharodon carcharias. The sequence continues at coordinate 53,181,214 of NC_054483.1, read as the reverse complement.
GCAGAGGGATCTGGGTGTATAGGTCCACAGGTCACTGAAAGTCACAATGCAGGTGGATAAGGTAGTCAGGAAGGCCTATGGCATGCTTGCCTTCATTGGCAGGGGTATTGAGTATAAAAGCTGGGAAGTCATGCTGCAGCTGTATAGAACCTTGGTTAGGCCACACTTGGAATATTGCATGCAATTCTGGTCGTCACATTACCAAAAGTATATGGAGGCATTGGAGAGGGTGCAGAGGAGGTTTACCAGGATGCTGCCTGGTCTGGAGGTTTTAGCTATGAGGAGAGGTTGGAGAAACTCAGATTGTTCTCACTAAAGCGACGGAGATTGAGGGGCGACTTGATAGAAGTTCACAAAATTATGAGTGGCATGGACAGAGTAGATAGTCAGAAGCTTTTGCCCAGGGTGGAAGAGTCAATTACTAGGGGACATAGATTTAAGGTGAGAGGAGAAAACTATAGAGGAGATGTGCGGGGCAAGTTTTTTACGCAGAGGGTAGCGAGTGTCTGGAATTTGCAGCCAGAGGAGGTGGTGGAAGCAGGTAGGATATTAGTGTTTAAGAGGCAGCTTGACAAATACATGAATAGAGGGATACGGACCCCGGAAGTGCAAAATGTTTTACTTGACGGGCAATATGATTAGCGCAGGCTTGGAGGGCCGAAGGGCCTGTTCCTGTGCTGTACTTTTCTTTGTTCTTTGCTCTAGATATGACTCTAGCCAGCAGAGTTTTCCACTGATTCCCAATGACTCCAGGTTTGCTAGGGCTCCTTGGTGCCACACTTGGTCAAATGCTGCCTTGATGTCAAGTGCAGTCACTCTCACCTCACCTTGGAAGCTTAGCTCTTTTGTCCATGTTTGAACCAAGGCTGTAATGAGGTCAGGAGCTGAGTGGCTCGAACCCAAACTGAGCATCATTGCTCACAAGTAGCTGCCTGTAGCTTCTATTCACCTAATTAGGCTTCATACCCAACTGAATCAGTTGTTTGATGACAGATTGGTGATTATTCTCATCACAGATGTGGAAGGTAGGGGACTCTTTGTGGTCAGGTTGGCTCCAAGATGAGACACCATTCTGCCCACACGTGATTGGAAGAGAGTCAATCTGTGAGCCTCTTGGTAATCCAAACTGGCCAGGCCCACCATCCTCCAGGGCATTGTTGATGATTGACAAGCTAAGGAGACACCTGGAAGGACAAATCAGTCATTAGGCCCTAAGATTCTCACTCAGTTCCACATAATCCTGTAGGAGAATGTTCTCATGGATGGATAGGCAAGCAAGGAAAGGCTTAACAGTATTCTGTACTGGTAAGCTATAAGTTGGAGTTTCAGGATCAGGCTTGTATCCAGCAGTTCCCAAATAGATGCTTGCCAATTCTGAGCCTTGTGATTATTTCCTGGACATCGATTAGGTGGGGAATGGTCACCATAGCTAACTTTCTGAGGGCTTGTGCTGCTGGCTTCTCACACTTGTCTTACTTAGGTGGAAACCCCAAAATGAAACTTGCTAGATAGAAGGATTGCAAGGGGATCCAGTTAATGGGTACTTGCCTGTGTGAAGCACCAAGTTTAAAGTATGTAGTGAAGGTGACATTGTTACCAGTCATGGAGCTGGTCCAACTGATAATGTGAAATGTACAGGGTATAAAATTTGTCTTTATTTAAAATCAATAGATTAAATGAGAGTCAAGGAACATTTTCTTCCATTAAGTCCTCTATTAAAATGTTTCTATCGTCCACAGCTCAATACTCAGTTTCAGAGGGTATTTTCAGCCTTAGAGACCAATATTTCATGATTTTCATCTCTCAAGGTGCTCTGTTAAAATGGAGCCCATCTATCCCAAAGTGGCTCCACTGATCTCAATCTGTACCTTGGACCTCTGATCATGAGTCATTCAACCCTGAACCCTACAAGTCATTCCCCAGTATGCATTATTCTATATGGGACATCTACCAGTTTGTTAGCTCCTTGTTATTAACTGATAATGATGATGATGACAGCTCATTCACACTGCAGTGATTATATTGCAACCGCGAATGCGCAGACATCATCTATCGACATGGTAGGGCAGACTTCTCATAGTGCCCACCATGAAGGTGCTGTTAGCTAAGATCAAACAGAACCAAAATGCAATGTCCAATGTAGGTCACAATAATGAATAAACAAGAACACAATAGTTACTGTGGAATGATTGGAATCTTATCTCTGGGTTGTGATTGTAAACTGCTTTAGAAAATCAGGAGCCCGTTGATGAGATTACCATTGTATCATTAATCCATATCTAATTCATAACCTATTTAACTGAATACATACCGGTCGTCCATAAATGCTTTCAAAATGCAATAGGCAATTTTGCATGTTGACCTTATCTAACCTCAGTTGCTTTTGTGTCATTTCCTGTGCAAAATATTGTTGAATTGTTTTGGTCAGACCATTTATAGAACTGTACATTTGTTCAAATCATTTTATTTCAAATTCCTCAATAATTGAAAGTTTACTTTTATTGTGATGTACCTTAACATCCTCCGGAAGACCAAGAATTTCCTGCTTTTCTTTGAGCTTTCTCATCACAATTTGTACTGTTTCCTCAACACTTGGTTTCTGCTGGGATTCCACTGATGTGTGGTGCTTGTTTTCTTTGTCCTGCCTGGAGTTTATAGGCAACAGGTTGCTTCGATGTCTGTGCCGTCTGTTATTCTCTTCCTCGGAGATCTTCAGTTTCAGCTCTGTGAGACCAAATGCAAAAATAACAGCAACAAACAATAGCAACTTGTATTAATGTAATAATATAAAAGCAAAATACTAGGAATACTGTATATCTGAAATAAAAACAGAACATGCTGAAAAAACTCAGCAGGTCTGGCAGCATCTGTGGAAAGAGAAATAGAGTTAACGTTTCAAGCCCAATATGACTCTTCTTTGGAACTTTCTTTGGACTCCTTGAAGAAGAGTCATGTTGGACTCAAAACGTTAACTCAGTTTCTCTCTCCACAGATGCTGCCAGACCTGCTGAGTATTTCCAGCACTTTCTGTTTTTACTGTATTTAGAATAGTGCCTTTAACATGTTAAAATAGCCCAGAGTGCTTCACAGGACTGTTATCAGACAAATATTTTGTTAAACTCATTTCCTTTTTGCAGGTCTTTAGCACAAATAATGCATCCTGTTTCACAAATTGAGTGGATATATCCCTGAACGCCAATGGGAATATTATGTTTAACTCATTGTTTTATATATAAACAATGAGATGATAAACCACCAGATCTTCTTTTATGGCTTGTTTGCTCGTGACTTGTTTTCATGACATAGGCTTATAACGAGGGCTATAGTTCATGTGTTAAACTATTTGGGAGATAATTGATGCTATTTGCCCAATTTCCAGGTTGGTGTGTATATATATCAAAGATCCTGAGATTTTGTTTACAGAACATCTGGAGTTTCTCCTCCTGTCCTATCTGACATTCCTTCCACAATCAACGCCATCAAAAATGTTTTAACTGGTCATTCATTTCTTATATTATTTGTGGGATCTTGCTATGTGCAAAATGACACAACAGTGACTGCTCTTCAAAGAAACTCATTGTATGTGTCAAACTTTTCAATTGTTGGGGAGATGTGACAAAACAGTTCTTTAAAGCAAATCTTTGCTTTTTCTCCAGGTCAAAGTTACATTTCTTGATTGTCGGTAGGATTATAGTACAGATTAACCACCTTAATGTGTGCATCCCATATGCATGGGTCGAAGGAGATCAGAATAAATTCTTGAAATTGGTACGAATGCTTGTGACTTTAGAGACAAGAAGATGTTGCTTGGTTCTTGAATGAACGATGAAAAATAGACAATGTGTAATTGGGTTGAACATCACAGTTGTGATTCCTTGAACAATAAAGATCTGTGAAAGAAGTGAGATGAGGAGAATAATATTTATGCAGCGGGTTGTAATGATATGGAAATCACAGCCTGAAAAGGTGGTGCAAATAGTTTCAACAGCAACTTTCAAAAGGAAATTGGATAAGTACCTGAAAGGAAGAGTATGGAAGGCTATTAAGGAGAGGGACTAATTGGATAGCTCTTTCAAAGAGCTGGCACAGTCATGATGTGAAGAACAGCCTCCTTCTGTGCTGTATAATTCTATGAAGAGATAAGGATCAGTTCAGGACTTCATATATGTGGACTAAATTTAGACAAGTACAAGTTATGAGTGGCCCAATTAAGTTTGCTATTTTTTATTGGATCGGAATGAGTTTCAGGCATTGCATCAATAACGAGCACAATCTTGCGTGCCATGTGTAGTGATGAACAACCTGCTTTCTGAAGTTTTTTTAAAGGGAAATACTCAGGTAACCTATTGTACCGCTGATGGCTTTTTAAATTGCTGCAAAGGACAGAACGTTCCATCAGCTCACTGCTTGGACCTCTGCTAAAACTGCTCCTGGCATTATTCCAGCTGCTGCACTGAACTTCACATTTCATGCTGGTTGTTTAATTGCTACCACTTTGCTGCTAAAAGTAATGACTCCAATTATTGCACAAATTGCATGCAACCACATTATGTACCTTTTAATTGCTTACGGGCCCTTGTCAGATCATTCATCCACCTCATGACTTCTGGATTGCCAACTTTATCACTGTGGGAGGGCTAAAACCACAATAGATGAACATTATCTTTCTTTATCATTGCAATGTTATTTGACATAATTATACATACTACATGAATCTTTTTAACTTTGGAAAAAAACACGACATTGCCTGAAAAGTTGGTAGAATTGGAAGTATGCCTGAAAAGGAGAAATTTGCAGGGTTATGGTGAAAAAGGAATGTTGCACTAATTGGATAGTTCTTTCAAAGAGCCAGCATAGGCATGATGGGCAGAATGGCCTCCCTTCTGTGCTGTATGACTCTATGGCACCAAGATGTGAGGTTCTCCAACTCTGAGCAGTTGACATAATGATGAAGACCCTATTTCCTTAAAAAACAATTTTTACAAAATAATAAAAACCCTCAAAACACTGAATTTTTTCTATGTTGCAATTGAAAGAAGCGAGAGTTTCAGCTGGGCTTAAAACACTGGATTTAAACTGCAGAGTCCCTCTTATTTAGCCACTGACTTGGAGAAATTGGTGTTATATTTGCTTCATCATTAATGCCATGTTTTCAGTTATTTTCTCTGTAGGGTGCCCTGGCTGATGAAACTGGTTAGGTGTACACACTTTGTTTAATAGTTTTCTTTCTATCGGTGGGAATCCCCAGTCAACCTCGCTGATACCAAAATCTTATGGTATAGAGAACTGTTTGCATAAACTCGTTGCCTATCCTGTACCTGGTGCAGGAGCAAGATAATAGCATCATCAGAATACATGACTATAACCATGTACTGATAGGCCTTAACACACTCAACACGATCAAGTTCAATACTCACAAATATCTGCGTGGATAAGAAATTGGCTAAGAAACAGAAAGCAAAGAGCAGTGGTGAATGGTTTTTCAGACTGGAGAGATGAATAAAGTGGTCAGTATTAGGACTACTGTCCTTTTTGATGTGAGTGAGTGATGTAGATTTGCATAAACAGGACACAACTTCTAAATCTTAGATGAAACCAAACTCAGAAATGTAGCAAACAACAAGAGTGACAGTAACAAGCTTCAGGAGGACATAACAAGAATGATGAAACAGGCAGGCATGCAGCAGATGAAATTTAATGAAATTGTAATTTATTTTGCTGGGAAGAATGAGGAACACAATATAAGCTAAATGGCCTTATTTTAAAAGGAGTGTAGGAATAGAGGGATCTGGGTACACAAGTCTTTGATGGTGGATGGACAAGCTGAGAAGGCACAGAATGAAAGAAGAGAAAGAACAGGAAAGTTATGCTAAATCTTTATCCAGCATTTGTTTGGCCCCCCAGCTGGAATATTGGGCCGGATTTTCATGGAGTCAACGAGACTCCACAGTCCTTTAAAAATGGAAAACGGGACTCTATTCCGGGATGCCCCCCTCCATTACCAGCATCCCCAGTTTTTGCTGGTGCAGGAGAAGGATGTGGACAGCAAGCCTGCAACTTAAGTTCCCAACCTAGCCAGCTGTATTACATCTCCTAGTCCCCATGCCGCCCTTAACCCCACCCCATTTTTCATAGAGCAGACAGATTCTCAAGGACTCACAGTTCATAGCCCCTCAGAAGATTTGTGAACCATAGTCTGGATGCGGGAACCTTTGAAAGATAAATTCAAAAGGTCTTACCCATATCCTCCATGCCAACCTGTGCTCCCCGCCCACCCCCAATGGCCCCTTATACTCTTCATGACAACTTATAGAATTTCCATGCACTCTGTACAGGCCAAATGAACCCTATAATAACAATGACATATATGGGAAAGCTTAAAAATCAGCCATTCCCAATTTTTGTTTAGAATTGTTGTTACTACAATTCTATAAAAGTGTCAATGAGCTACATCTTTAAAGTATCAATAGCAGAAACTATAAGCACTTGACATCTCTTTACCTCATTTAAAGAAACACTGAGCCATTGACAAAATAGATAGAAGAAAAGCTTGATCTGTCAAATCAAGCAATGCATTCCTTTCTCTGCATCTGTTTCAGCAAACTAATGGAAGTCTGCTCTCAGCCAAACCTCATTATGCATTATCTTTGAAAAAATACATACATAAATGGACAGAGGGAGATTTTTATTTAGAAACTGTTTGAAAACCATCTTTTCAACCGCAGCGATGCTTTAGATGTTGCACTGTCTTGCTGGGATTGCAGCATTTACAGAGGTTAACAGTCCCAGATTTCTATTTATTTATGAAATCACTAAATTCATCATTGTAATGAAACATAGGGATAATATTACTATTTATCTCTCAGGCATTGATTGACTTCCTGGATATCTTCTTTGTTCTTTGTAAAAAAAAAACCTGAAGTAGTTCCCACTTCCAAAACGAATGGTAGTCGTAAAAGGGTGGTGAAGACAGTAAATTAAACACCTTAAACCTTACAAAAAGGTGGACTGAAATTCAAGTTAGTATTAAAACATGAGACAGTCAGAAATAGGGAAGGGAAATGGTACAACTGTCAAATACTAATACGTAAAGTGTTTAATTGCTATTTTCTAGTAAGTCATTAAATTGTGCTTTGAGTGTTTAACCTAATAGTTTATGATTCATATTTCTTTACCATTATTACTGTAATTTTATGTTTATTACAGTATCATAGCACATAAATTAGAAGCAAACAGAATTATTCTCCCAGGAAAACAAGGATTTCCTTGCACCACAAGTTAATGGACCTCGGGCAAGGGTTGAGGTTAGAAGAATTGTTCCCCTCCGAAAGATTAGTGAGCATGTGGAACAGACTCTGAGCAATAGTTAATGCTGCATTAAAGAGCTGGAGAAATATGTGGTACAAAATGGATTCAGAGAAGGGAAGACATTGATCGGCAGATCAAGCTATTTTTCTTCAATCCATTTTGTCAATGGCTCAATGTTTATTTAAACAAGATAGAGATGTCAAGTGCTTGCAGTTTCTGCTGTTGATAATTTAAAGGTGGTCATAGAAATCAATCAATCCAATCTGAGCGCCAGAGGTGTGACAATGGAGAGAAAGGGAAATAGATCGGTAAATGAGGTGTTCAAAGTTTCTCTTGGATTTCCTCAAGCAAGTTTTCATTTTACCTCGAGCAATTTAATAAGTGGGAAGATAAGTGTGAAGGCATCCCTGTTTGGATTGATTATACAAAGTTGCATGCTTCAAAGGTCAGTTGGCCTTCAACATTTTCTTATCACCTTAGAATATATTGCAACAAGTTTTTTACTTTTAAGGCAGAGTTAGTTTTTGTGTCACAAAGCAGAAAGTGAAGATTGCAGCAAGTACAGGAATGCATCTTAAACACCATAAAGCAAAAGTTAAGAGACAGTCTCAAAATCAAGTTACTTTAACAAACGTTATTAAGTCTAACTTTTTAATTACATACTCGGTAATTCTTTTCTTGCTCAAATTTTTCTTCATATTTTCGTATTTTCTTTCTCAAATTCTGGATCTGTTTTGTCAGTTGCGTCACCAACATTGGACTGTTCTCAGCTTCTGAATTGACCAGTGAAGAGTTTCTTGGCCTTGAAGGAGAGAGTGGTAGAGGGGCAATTCAAAACACAGCAACTCACTTGTTCTGACATCAATGCTACAACTGGAGCACTGTTCACAGAAAGTCAAATGTTTCTTTGAGCAACGGCTACGGCCCAAAACAAGAATTTGCACATTACTAAGAAAAACGATAAATCTTTTTAATATATTACTGGAGTAAACCCAGCTTCTGAACAAAAAGAATTACAAGGGCTCAGTCCCGTTTATGTCGTGACTGCACTATATTACTCTCCCATTCCATATAAAGGCATCAGCCCCAAATGTCCCCAGAAAAGGAGAGCCCTCCTCATAGTTTGCATGAAAAAATCCTCCTTATTATTCAGTCTTGCCTCCTCTGTTTTGTAGTATCATTTTCTTGTTTTATTCAATCACAGTTCAGTCAGTCACAATTGGCATTGTCCAGAATTTTTTTGCATTTAATGCAGTACCAGGCTGCTTGAAATTTGGAAGAGGGCTTCTATCTAAATCTGGACAAGCTTGGGGCTTCTATGCACAAAAATATACACAGAATCACAGAATTATTATGCTACTGAAGGAGGCCATTTGTTCCATCGTGTCTGTACCAGCTATCTGGCACTAAATTAAAATGCTCAATCTCCTGCCTTTTCCCTATAACCCTGCACGTTTTTTCCATTTAAATAATCATTCAATGCCCTCTTGAATGCCTCAATCAAAGCTGCCTCCACCACACTTCCAGGCAGTTCATTCCAAACCCTATCTACTCGCTGTGTGAAAAAGATTTTCTTACCTCACATTTGCTTCTTTTGCAAACACTTTAAAACTGTCCCCTCTGGTTCTCGATCTGTTTATGAACGGCAACAGTTTCTCCCTATCTATTCTATCCGGAACATTCATGCTTTTGAAACTTCTATCAAGTCTCCTCTTAGCCTTCTCCTCTCCAAGGAAAACAGTCCTAACTTCTCCAATCTTTCCTCATAACTGAAGTGTCCCATCCCTGGAACCATTCTCGTAAACCTTGGAATGGAGCACTGGGCCTGAGCAGTAGTGGGCAGCTGTCACCTGATGTCCACCCCTTCTCAAAGAAACACTCCCATGCAGACTGAGAGTGGAATCGTCCCAGATCTAAGTGCAGTAATGGGGAAAAAGGATGTTTTACCCGCCGGCTGCAACTGTGGGTTTTCGCACCATATCGTCCCATTCCTGGCCTCATTAATAATGCATTCCTGGGAGACACATCGGGTTGCTGACGGGGACGGCCTCTTATTCGCCCGCCCTGCTGCCACTTCAGGCTTTCAGTAATCCGGGTGCCATATTTAAAGGGTGCCCCTGCACAGAGCTAGCGCTTTCTTAAGGCATCGGAAGCTGCTGCAAAGTCATGGCTGCCAAAGGGAGGAAACATGCTGCCCCCAAAATTAGTGCCACCTCCCTCTTGTGCCTGCTGAAAGCTGTGCAGGCCGCCATAAAGTCCTCTACCCCTGCTCTGGGCAAAGACCAACACGCAAGGTCACCAATCCAACATGGAAGGTGATGGCACCAGTGCTCAGCGCCAATGCCTTGCAAAAGAGGACAGCCACCCGGTGCAGAAAGAGGATAAATAGTCTCCTCCATTCTGCCAGGAACTCTTAAGTAACTCTTCTCATCACTCTCAACTCAGACATTCACAAACCCATCACACATCCACAGGGATCTCACTCACTGCCAGTTCAAGAGACATCACCGTTCACTTTCTCACACACAACTTCATCTGCCCCATGGTTCGTGTCCTCATCTTGTCCATGGCGCCACTCGCCACCCACACATGCCAGGGCATCCTTATCATCTGGCCTGGCAGGTGTCCTGCTTACACTCTCTCCATCTGTATTCATGCAGGACAAACTGGCACACAAGAGGAAGAGGAAGAGGTCACAGAGGAATGTTGGAGGAATGACTATCATCAAGGTCCATGCAGACTTTGAAAATACAGTCATCCAGCTGGACTGGTCCTGTGCTGACAGTGAGGTCGGCGCTGCTCAACCAAGTGAGGATCCAGAAGTGCAACATCCATCAGACAACTATGCTTGTGAGTCGGTTCCCCTGTTCCGCAGCCCCAGCCATGCATTAATTATCTCTCCTTGCTTTCACAGGTACATCTGGGAAGTGGCTGAGGGGGACCACAACCCAGGTCCTCAACTCAAGCCCCAAAGACACCTGAGAAGAAGAATCTGATGACTCTCTAATTGAAGTCCCGTCACAGCACTCACCCACACCCTCCAACAGGACAGACAAACACACCTCGATGGGACTTGGTTCTAGAGTAGCCTCAGGCTCACAATCAGGTGAGCACATCACACTGTCTGATCCACAGCAGGTGGTTCCCAAGTTTCCATTACTCAGAGGACTGCTGGAGGCCAGAAATTTGCTGAGTCTGAGTTAGATGATGAGCCTCTGGACTTGGTCATGTCACAGTAGCTGGAGCTGCAAAGGCAAGCTCGGGGATATCAGGAAGGGATGTCCGCTGCACTCCTCAGATTGCAAGGCACGATGGAGGAGTCCATCCGCCTTCAGTCTGAGATGATAGTGCCGGCATGCTCCAAGGTCAACACTGGTAGGATGGCAGCAGCCAGGGAGACCTTGGTCCAGGACATTGGTCCTGCACTGCTGCACGGGCTGAACTCCATCACTGACGCATAGTTGGCCTTGAACAGTGTCAACATGAGATGGGTGCAGGGCAGCTTGATCTCACTCCAGCTTCCCCTTCTCTTCTCGGAATCAGCCATTGGCCCTCGGGCACTCATAGGGAGGAGGATCAGCAAGTGCACACCCCAGGTCATCCATCCAGATGACTCTGGGAGTGCCTGGCCCAAAGGAAACCCCTCTTCCTGTGACCCCAGCAGCTTCAGCTCCACAGGCAGGGGAGGATGCCACTGCCACAAAGCAAGTCCCTGAAATCAGGTCATGGCCCCTCAAGGGGATGCCATCAAGGTCATCACAGACAGGCCCTATCAGTCAGCAGGCTGCCTCCACCTCCGCTGTGGATGTTGGGGGGGACACCAAGATGTAGCAGCAGCGTTTGGATGATTAAGAAGATGTAGTTGCACAGTCTGGGCATGGGTGTGAATCACTTGTACATAATGTCCACTATTGTAAATAAACTCCCAAGAATGTCTCCCTGTCAATGGCTCCTTGTTATGATGAGCAGTGTTTGTCTCATTCAGATGTGAAACATTGGTTCCTGCACAAGATAAAGGCAGGTGTCTCTGTCCAGGGCCTCTTCCCTGTGCAGTGTGCAACCTCCAGACCAAAGTGATGTTCTGGCTTCACATTTACTGGACACATTACTGATGCCTGCACCTTGATGGTGCTGGTCACTGCTGCCAGAATGTCGTGGGCAGGCGTCACAGAGTTCCGTCATTCTCTCTGTGTGCTCTCAGCACCTTTAAGGTGGGGCTGGCCCCCATCTCTTCAGCATCTGTGACCAGCGATGCTGTGCTCCTGAAGAGGTCAGGTGCTGAAGGCTGACAAAGGATCAGGTGCTTTTAAAGTTTCACGGCTGCATCTCTATATCACCTTGATCACAGAGCGCAAGCGAGCCGCCCTCAGCCAGACAGGGGTCGGACATTCTACTAGGCTATGTGAAGATCTATGGAGTGTCCTCACTGCATTTTGTCATCATTCTCCTGGAATCTAGTGACTATTAAGGCCTTTGCTGCATCTCCATGATATGAGCCTGAACACTGAGGGTACGTGCGCTGTCATCAGCCACACAGGATTCAAATGTTCACAGATGCAAGGTGAGGATGTCAGTCCTGTCCTCACTGCATCTCGTCATCATTCTCCAGGTATCTTGCAGCTATGAGGGCCTCCCTAGTGCACCTGCCTCATCTGGTCAGTGCGATGGCCTCATTGCCAGCATCCTCGCCTTCAAGGACCACATCACTGTCATCCCCTTCGATGTCCTCCTCATTGGAGGATATGTGCAACTCCTCCCCCTCCTCCTCAGCCAGGTCCTCCCCTCTTTGTAGCAACAGGTTGGAGCACGCAGCAAGCAACAATGATGCGTGACACCCTCTGGGGCCTGTATTGCAGTGCTCCACCAAACCTGTCGAGGCACCAGAACCTCATTTTTCAAAATGCCTATCGTTTGCTACACCAAAGTCCAGATGGCGGACGAACCTTGATACAGTCTGAGGCCACTGCACCAGCGTCACCAGCTAAGTCCTCAATGGGTAGCCCTTGTCCTGAGGAGCCAAACCTACAGCCTCTGAGGACTCAGGAAGATGCCAGGGATTCGAGATCCGCTAAAGACGCTCCCTGGGAATCATGTGCAGACCGGTAGGAAGCGTTAGTGATGGTCATACACCAGCTGAACATTCAGTGAGTGGAAGCCCTTGTGACTGACATAGTTGACTGCTTGTTGCCACGAAGATATAAGCACCACATGAGTGCAGTCAATGGCACCCTGCACCTGTGGAAAACCTAAGATCGCCACTCTTGCATTCTGTCTTTCCTGATCCCGGGCAAAATGCATAAAGTTCTGTGCCTTCGTAAAGATGGCATCTGTAACAACCTTGGTACATTTGTGCATGGAGGCTTGCACAATTCACCTGTGGACCCTGGAAGGAGCCACTGGCATAAAAATTGAGCGTCGCAGTCACTTTCACGGCACTGAGTGCCCTTCATGTCCCCGTGGTGCCAATTCCTGCAGCAGATGGCGTATGTGATCAACCCCTTCCCTAGACATCTGCAGTCTTCAGCGACACTGGCTCTTGGTTATCTGCAAGAATGACAGGCACCGTCTATAGGCCCTGGGTCTAGTCAGGTGCCTACAAACGATGGCCCTCTGTGGATCTTCAGCAGCCCTGTTGCCCCTTCATCTTGAGGTAGGTGCTCCTCCCTTTGCCAAGCCAGGCACCCCCATTGCACTCTTCTTCCTCTCTGCTCCCTGTAAGCCATGAGGCATATTGCTAAATCACAAGGCTCCATGATCCTGATGTTCTTCTCCTGCAGGATCAAAGAGAGAGTTGCATGGGTTAGCATGGGTGTACTAAGAATGTCTCTTGGTTAGGTCTGAAGGCCCCTCCATGCATGCAGGAAAGTGCTGGCCACCACTTGGATGGCCAGTGCGTAGTGCACTCATTGACTGTCTGAAACCCCACCCACCTCCGCCCAACCCCACTTGACTGATTGGCAGCAGCTTTGACATTGGACTGCATGTTGTGCTCTCAGCTCAGGCACAGGCATTCTCCTAACCCACACTGCAAGGCTGCACTGTTAGCTTGAACCATGGGGGATTCTGGTCCAAACCCAAATAAAGACATCACAAGGGGCTGTAAGAGCCTCCACCAGTGACTGTGCCATGGCCATCTTTCGCAAGAGGATTTTACAACTTGCCCAGTCGGCCAGTTGCACTGCTGCCCCCTAAAACACACATTAATTTACAGTCTGCGCTCAAGGGGTGAAATGTTCAGGAGTATTTGGTGGCACTTTCAGGCTTTTGTGTTGCTTGAATGGGTAGAAAAGCTTCAGAGGCCCGACTCCAAGGAATGGAGCTGCAGCTGAACGGTCTCAGCTGCTGAAGAATGCTCACTTTTGACAAGCTTTTCCAAGTACGTGGCGTTTCCCACCCGCTCCCCATTCCTACCTCGCCAGCATGTGCTTGAGTGTTTACTTCAGTCTGTCTGTGCTGCCGTGCCCCCGACTCTCACCACAACCACCACCAACCCCCCCACCCAGTATGACCCAAACTGGATCCCTTGCCCTGCTACTGCACTGAAAGCCGGCCAGGAATAAGCGACTTGCCTGTGCCACCCCCTCCCAGCCCGAATATCCTATCTTCCTTGATCTGCAATGGGCAGTGCTTGTGAGTGCTGTGCAGGGTTGTGTGCACTCGCCTCCGAGTTCCCCTTGAAGTTCAGGTCGCCAGGTGAGCGCCTTTTAAAGGCAGTTGTGAAACATGCTATTCTGAAGTCACGCCGACGTAAGCGGTAAATTTGATGTGGGGGGGATGATTCTGGCGAACAGGGCTTATAATTAGATGCAAATGTATTAAAATGAAGTTCCCAACGTGCAGCAGTGGGAAACGCAGCCCGCCATTTCAGTGCAGCGGACGATCGCAAACTGGTTGTGCAACGCTGTAAAACCAATTTTTGGCCTTTGCACCAATTGTGCCCTCCTCTCCCTACCATGACATCCTGCCATGGACTCAACCTTTATATAGTACAGTATAGAAGTCAAACTCAGCACTGACTGCGACCACTGACACTAACTCAGTTAGACAGTGAACCCTACACACTCAGTCAGTTAAAAGTGATGTGGTATGAGCTGGACAGCTCACCCAAAATTCTGTACAAAGATGCTGTCTGATTTTCACCTACTGCATATAATCAGTGTCTATTCATTGTTTACACTATATCTGAATATAATGGAATACAAGCATAAAAACTCCACAAGCATATATCATAAAATTGCTTAACCCTAGGTTGTTGCTTTCCCCATTGATTATAATGGATAGAACATCCCAGTTTCACGGAGCACAATTTGGCAATATGTAGAAGCAAAATTCAAGATTTTGCAAAATAGATGACTGAACAATTTTGCAATATAGTGTTGACAACCAGCAAGTCTAAGCAACTGTCCATATCTTCTAACTGTACAGTCTTGGATCTGCCCTGTCTAATGAAAGGCTGCGGAAATGGAATCCTTGAATGTATTCAGCACAGTTGGCGCATCGGAGAGTACAAGGATGAACATGTCAGTGAGCACACTTCAATCGGTACTTCACTGGCAATAAAGTGATTTGGAAGATTCTGAGGTCAAAAAGTGCTACGTAAATGTAAATGCTTTCTTTCTGTAATGGGAGAACTTGACATTCATATCTTGGGTTAATTTTAACAAGTTACTTTAGGCAATACTACTCCAGTGGGCAGCAATTATACTTTCATCGAACGTTTCTGTGCATATTCATGGGGTAAAAGATAATCTATAATTTGACAAATCTATTCAGATTATTTTACTGAAATAAAGAATCATCTTCCGCTTTCTAGGTTCTATTAAATAGCCCCTGTGTGGTGTATGAGGAGGAGGAATAAAGAAGAAATTAACTTTATTAGGTTTTTAAATCATTCTTCAAAATATCTGTGAACTGTCAATTTTACACAGATTCCAAACTATTCCTCAGGCCATATTTCATCAGGTGTTACACACGGGGAAAGAATTATGAAGGCAATTTTATGAGGCTTAGCTCAGCTGAGGATGTGAATGTGATTGGCTGGATAGGGCTATAATCATAAAACCTCAATTCATTAACCTACACTCAATGCAGGTGAGTTGAGGAGAGGGGCCAAGTGGCACCCATGTGTTATCCCAGAAGGCCTCCTATGAAGCAGTGAGAATCACAATAGTCATCATCCAAATGTCCCTGACATCAGACACTCAAAAGGAGATAGGGGCCTCATGACTTTTCTAGGTGTCAATGCCCTAAGGAATCTGAAGGATGCTTCATTCAAAATAATGAAAAAAACCTTTCAAGGTATTTGTACTAATTATTCATTCTCTAAAAAGAAAATCATAAAGTGCCCCCTTTTAGCTTGTCATAATTCACACGACTCTGAAAATGTCCAATCTCATCTAATTTCAGAAGCTAAGCAGAATCAGGCCTGGTATGAATGGGAGGCAGCCTGGGAACACCTGGTGATGTAATTGTGTAGGCTCTAACTGGATAAAATTTTGCTGCAGTATCATACACACTTCCTGCTCTACCCCATTTTTCCTCAGCTATGTAGTTAACCTCCCAAACCCATGACTTTGACCACCTAGAAGGACAAGGAGCATGGGAACGCCAGCACCTCAAAACTCCCCTCCAAGTCACACATCGCCCTTACCTTACAGATCACCATTCCTTCATCATCACTGGGTCAAAATCCTGCAACTCCTTACCAAACAGCACTGTGGGAATACTTACATCTCACAGGCTTAACGCAGCCACTCTCTGCCTCCTTCTCAAGGGCAATTAGGGATGGTCTTGCCAGTGATGCACAGATTGTGGCTAGAACTAGGGGACACAGTTTAGGAGATCAGAAGATTTTTTTTTCTTAGAGGGTCATTAGTCTGTGGAATTCTCTTTCCCAGGGAGCAGTGGAGGCTGGGTCATTGCATATATTCGAGGCTGAGTTAGACAGATTTTTGATAGACCAGGGAGTCAAGAGTTGAGGGGCAGAGAAGAAAATGGACAACCAAATCAGCTATGGCCTTATCAAAGGTAATTTTCTGAAGTTTGTTAAGATCAGTATGATTAACTGCCTGCTGCAATACAGTCGTTGCCACAATACTGTCTCCACTAGCCAAATCATTACCCAGAATAAAATGCACGCCTTCAATAGGTGATCTAGGAATTGTTCCCACCTTAATAAAGTGACTTTGTAAGTTGGCTTTACACAAAGAAACAGGCTCACAAATTCCATTAATACCCCTTATTAATATTTTTTCCTTCATAAAACTATCCAGAACACAAATTATCAGCCACCCTCAATAACTGATCTGCTCCAGTATCTCTCAAAATTTTAATCTGTTTACCTATTTTACTGGAGGAGTAAGGGAACACTTCTCCCTTGAGACAAAACATCCAGGCCCTCTAATATCCTGACTTCCTTCATCAGTAATCAAAGAAGAAATCTTTGGACTACCTGAACCATATCTCCCTTTCCTGTTAAGTTCTGAATAAACATGTTTCACCTGTACCACTGCTACAGTTTTAACAACCATTTCCTTTTCTGATGTAACCTTTCCTGAGGATTCCTTAGGTATTCCTACCACTAAAACAGCCCTCCCATTTAGCCTCCAGCAATCTGCCCGAACATGTCCCACCTTGTTACAATGAAAACACTTAGGCTTTCGAATGTCACTTTTGCCCTCAGCAGCTTCTTTCCTGATCTAAGGAGGAATTTCCTGGGAATTCCCAACTGTCTCTTCTCTTCTCTGATCACTTGCCTTCCTTTCACCTTCCCATCTTCTATCCTTCTTGGGTTTTTGGAGATGACGGAAAAAGAGTTTAGATTTATTGTCCAGTTCTTAATCATCAGCCGTCTCTGCTGCCTGCCTAGCTATTTCCCGTTTTAACTCTCTGGTATTCAACAGGGGTTCTAACTATTGGAGAAAGTGAAATTTTAAATTCTACCAAGAGAATTATTTCTTTAAGAGCTTTATATGTCATCCCTACCTTTAATGCCTGTATTCAATAGTCAAGATCATTTTGCTTTACCCTCTCGAACTCAATATAGGTCTGCCCAGGCAGTTTCCTTATGTTGCAAAATTTCTGCCTGTACGCCTCATAGTCCAACTCCTACATTCTAAGTAACAATAGCCTTTTTTACTGCATCATAATCCACAGAAACCTCTTCTGGTAGCGATGCATAAACCTCATGAGGTCTACCCACCAACTTACTCTGTAAGAGCAATGTCCAGATTTCTTTTGGCCACTTCATTTGCTTAGCCACTTTTTCAAACAAAATAAAGAATGCCATTACATCCCTTTCCTCAAATCTTGTGAGGGCTTGTACAAATTTAAACATCTCCCACTAGGCTTTGGATTGGAGGTTTTTTTCATCATCAGAACCTCCCTCAGCATCTGAAGCTTCTCTTTTAAAGTCTAGCCTTTTAAACCAGTATTCCCTTTCTCGTTCCTTCTCCCTCTGAAGGTCAAGTTCTCTTATCTCGCTCCCTTTCTCTCTCCTTCCTTTCTGCTTATTCCCTTTGAAATGCTTTCTCTCTTGCCTTCTCTTTCCCTTTCCTTTCCGTTTCTTTTCCTTTTGTCTTTTTTTCAATTCCAATTCTCTTTCTTTTTCTTTAACCTCCAATTCAAATGTTTTGATTTACAACAGAATCTTAACCAATTCAATTGACTCACCCCCTGGAGAACGTGGTCACTGTTATCCCTTCTGGTTTCAAATGCTGCACTATTACCTCAACTATGTCTGCTTTCCTCGCCCCCATGGATAATTCTAACTCCAACTCATCCATCAATTCCATTAACTTACTCTTGGTTAATTTCAGTAAACCAGTCAGGGTTACATCTTCCATCTGTAAAACAGTCTTAGCAACCTCCAAAGCCATTTCGAATTCTAACCCGTATCCTATACCTCACAGCAACTCCAATTCCTATGTCCCGTACCTCAGTACCTCCATGTACTCGTTAAAAGGATTCATAGATCGCAACGAAAGTCAAAGATTTCCAATCCCACAAGGGATCCCACCTTATAATGAGCCCCCACTTTGTTGTGATTCCAGCTGAAATTATTACTGGGCAAGCCAGATCACAGGATGGAACCCAGTTTGATTGACCGCGACTTATTTTTTGTTTAGATATGTGGAGAGCGGCTACTGAACAGTTACAGGAGTCAGCTGATGAACATTTAACAAAAGAATAAACAATTTATTAAACAAGAAAGGATTAACTATATTACAATATAGATATATACAGATTTAGGATAACACAAGTTACAAAAGCCAAGTTATACTCTAATGTCCATCGTAAGTGCATAGTCCATGTAAACGATTAGACAACCTGTAGTCAGAAACGCCACACTCTGAAACCAAGCAACAGACAGATGTTATGGATCTCTCCTCAACTCCCCCTAGATACTTGTCACACTGTGAGCCAACCGGTCTCACCGAACTCAGTCTTTCACATGAGGATTTCCAATCTCCACGCTTGAAGAAACTGCTTTGGAATCTTTTCCCAAATGACGCTTTGTCTCAAACGCCTTCCACAAGGGTCCACCTCCAGGGCTTCAAACTCTCCTGGATTGCCTCAAGCTTCCTTCCACACACTCTCTCTCACTGACTCAGTTGTACTAACAGAACATCATGCATCATGGTAAAGAGTCACAGACCTTCAGGCGTGTTCTGGCTTCCCGCAGGCCTTCAGCCTCTCCCAATCCGCTCTTCACTCTGCACGTCACTTCAGTGTGTGTGTGCGCATGTGCGTGTGCCCCTCTCTGGATCCCTGTTGCTAGGCAACAGCACAGCTTTTTTCTACTTTGTTTTAACTTCCTAAACCACTACCCCTTTGAAAACACAGCTCTCTACTTCAAAGATTATAAAACTTATTAAAAATGCAGAGTTCTTTTAAATTGAAACTAAAACTCAGGTTTCATCCTTTTAACCCATAACATACAGAAACAAAATTAAACTTTAACTTAAAAATATACCGTATTCCTAACACACCCAAATAAACATACAACGTACTTAAGTTCTCTACTTCCTAACAATGGCTACAGCTAGACAGGTGGAAGACTGCTGAACTTCCATTCAGGTCACATCAGGTGGCTGTGTCGGGTGACTGTGAGCAGTTCTGCACCACCAGGGCCTATCTGCAGACAGCCGTACCTCAGCAAGGGCCGGAGCAGTGAGATCCCATGGAAAATGACAGAGCTGGCAGCAGAGGTTCCGACATGGTGAGCACGCACTCCATGTTGGCCAGAACACTCTCCACCCTCTGAGTGAAGCTTTGATAAGCGGTGGAGCTGGGTTCCTTCATGCTCTGAACCATTGAGCACAAGCTCATTGGAAGGTTGCCCAGTGCAGCAGGCATTTCCTGGTGAATGCACATCAGCTTTATTTGATAGCTTGTGCCAAAGTCATCATGAGTCCTCTGCAGTCTGTGGACACTTGTAATGTAGGGAGCGCAGCAGGTAACTTTTGTACAGCCATCTCCCACAACTAGCAAAGGGGCACCGACTAGATAACGCCCAGGGTTTTGCCCTTGTTGGGAGGGGTCAGCGGGGGCGACCACAAAAGCAACCGCTGCCTGCGATCGGGTCCCGACCGTGATTTCACACTGGCAGGCCAATTAAGGCCCACCCAACGTGAAACGCGAGCAGGGAACTAAAGATTTGAAAAATGAAAAATAAAGAATTTTAAAATATTAAAAAAACATGCCCCCTCATGTGACTCCGTCACATCAGCAGCGAGATGTTGTGAATGAAATGTTAAAATTTTTATTTAATTTTTAATTGCTGTTGGAAACCTCATCCCACCCGTGGATGAGGGTTCCTGGAAAATTCAAAGGCTGTTTGGCCTTTTCGCCTGCCCACCAACCACAAGGTTGGATGGGCTGTGAAAAATTTAATTCAGCTGATATTTTAATGGCCTTAATAGGCCTGTTAATTATTAGCGGGAGTGCTGCTGACTCCCACGTGCACCTGCCGACCGAAATATAGCGCAAGTGCGCAATGACATCGGGACACTAGCCTGACTTCATCACACGTCATTTTACAGTGGTTTTGGCCAGGCAATGTCTGCCCACCGAGTGCAATATTCTGCCCCATGTTTTAGTAATATTGGTTGTGGAATAATTATTGGTCAAGAAACCAGAGAGAACTCCCCTGCTCCTCTTTGAAATGGTGCCATGGGATCTTTTACATGAGAAGGCAGACGGGGTTTCAGTTTAATATCTCATCCAAAAGACGGCACTTCCAACAGTGCAGCACTCCCTCAGTACCACCTAAGCAATGCCAGCCTAGATTAGGAGCTCAAGTCTTGAGTTGGACCTGAATACCGAGCATTCTGACTCAAAGAAGGGTGCTACCATGGTTTGCATCTAACACCATTTCCTGCTCATTATTCTGTAGGTTATCACAACATGCCTGAAACACGAGGAAAAGACACTTCTTTTAAATAATAATCACGTTGCAAATCTATGTTGTGCATATACGAAAGCAAAAAGTAAAATATATTCCTTTTCTTACATGATAAAGAGCTGAGCATTTGGTGGAGAGGGGGCAGCCTCTGTATCCAATACAAATCTTTGACTCTTGCTAAAGCTTGAGCAACGTGGTGATATTAGCGGATTGTCACCTTCTGCTATGTGATGCAGCAAACTGCCAGCTCCCAGGGATCGATGAGCTTCTACTCCATTTTCCAGCTCACTCTGCCAGCTTTCAAAGGCTGGAATTGGCTCTGCAACAATAACCAGACTGTTAGAAGTTTGCTACAGTTGAGAACAGAAGCTACAGTTAAGACAAAGACTTGTCAGTTTATTATGCAGTCTTCTTGTACATAGCGAAAAGTAAAATAATGATAGGAATGCCAGGAATAGAACGATGTATCTCAACATACGTACATAGGAATTAGGAGGAGTAGGTCATTCGGCCCTTCAAGTCTGCTCTGCCATTCAGTAAGATCATGGCTGATCCGATTACAACCTCAACCCCATATTCCTGCCTATCCCCGATAACCTCTCACCCCCTTGCTAATCAATGATCTATCTAGCTCTGCCTTAAAAATATTCAAAGGCTCTGCTTCCACCGCCTTTTGGGGAAAAGAGTTCCAAAGACTCACTACATTCGGATGGAAAATATTTCTCCTAATTTCTGCCCTAAATAAACAATCCCTTATTTTTAAACAGTGACCCCCTAGTTCTAGATTATCCCATAAGAGGAAACATCTTCTCTACATCCACCCTGTCAAGACTCCTCAGGATCTTAAAGGTTTTGATCAAGTTGCCTCTAACTCTTCTAAACTCCAGTGGATACAAGCCTAACCTGTCCAACCTTTCCTCGTAAGACAACCCGCCCATTCCTGGTATTAGTTGAGTAAACCTTCTCTGAACTACGTCTAATGCATTTACATCTTTCTTTAAATAAAGGAGACTAGTACTGTACACAATACTGTAGATGTGGTCTCACCAATGCCCTGTATAACTGAAGCATAACCTCCCTATTTTTGTAATTAATTCCCCTCATAATAAATGACAACATTTTATTAGCTTTCCTAATTACTTACTTTACCTGCATACTAGCCTTTTGTGATTCATGTACTAGGACACCCAGGTCGCTTTGAATCTCAGAGCTCTGCAAGCTCTCACAATTTAGGTGGTAAGCTTTTTTTATTCTTTCAACCAAAATGGACAATTTCACATTTGCCCATATAATACTCCATTTGCCAAATCCTTGCCCACTCACTTAATTTATGTCCCTTTGTAGCCTCCTTATGTCCTCTTCACAATTTACTTTTCTATCTATCTTTGTGTCATCAAAACACACTCATCATAACGGTGTCTATGTCATGTACTCTAGTACAATTTACAGGTTATAGGGGACTCATATGTTCAAAGATGCTTGATAGATTCTGTGGTGTTCAATGTTTGATTGATCTGTATTTGATTATGTTAATCTGGCAACTGATCTTTGATAACTGTGTTTGATTGTTTAAGCTTGTGGGTAGACCTGGAGAGCTATAAAATAGAGGTGCAGAGACCTTGTGTGCATGCAAAATCCTGAGATTTTTAGAGTCCTGTGTCATCTCCACATTGCTCTGAGATAAATCAGACATATAAATATACAGCAACCCAGAAAATGCATAACAAAATTGGTAACAAGGATGGTTGAGAAGGTTTAACTTTACCAGCTTCAGAATCATTCCTTTCACTGTTGGGAGATCCTCCCATGTCTTGGGATCAAGGTATTGCAGCGTTCAAAATCTACTTGCTTGCTACAAAGGTGGACAGTCTGGATGTAGAGACTATTTGTAAGTAGGAAAGCAATACTTGTATATTGTCTCGGAGCAAAAGGCCAGTGAATATTCAAGCAACTCATAGGAGATACTGCCAGGTCAAACACAGATGTAAGTGCTCTCGGAAAATGCTTTGGGCCAAAGAACAGTATGATGATCAAATGATATACATCTTGTCAGAGATCCCAGGGAAACAGTGAGTCCAACAAACAATATGTGGCAGCATTGCAGCAATTGGCTTCTACATGTAAATTTGGTACACCAACCAATGAACTAATTAGTGACCAATTAATTGAAAATACTTCAATTCCATGAATTAGAAAACATCTCCTCATGGTGGACGATGACTTAACTTTGGAAAAAGCCATGACCATAACCGTTCAAATCAAATCTGTCATGTTAGATTCAAGGAGATTACACAGCAATGCGCCCTTAGACTCAGGGTTGCTGACTCAGCTTGTCCAATCAGCTCAAGTGTAAGGGTTATGGACAAAGAGATCTCAGCAAACTCATCGACACGTGTCCCACCAGGACTAGATACCTTAAGAACTGTGCCCAAACTGTGGAAATGCTCATTGGGTCACAATGCCATGTCCAGTTTGAGAGAAAAAGTACAACTCATGCTCTAAGTAGAACCACTTTGCAAAGATGTGTAGGTCATCAAAGAAGACTTCATTAGTTCAACACTTAGAAGAGTCTCTTCCTGAGACTGAGGTACAACATGTATATACTATCGCATAAGTTAAAGCACCAGGTCATTTTAACGAATGCTCAGCCAAGATCACTGGCATCTCAATGTCATTCCTTACCGAGGTTGGTGCAAAAGTGTTGATATCAAGCGACAAACTCTATCGTCATTAATTTTCACAACTTTCTCTCACTCTGGCTATAGATACTCTCCAAGTTTATGACGCATCTATTATTCCAATTTCGGGAATGATCACAGTTCTAGTTCGTTACAAAAAACATCACCCTAGGCAGGTTCACTTTCTACATAACTCAAGGCAGAAGCAGAATGAGGATAAATCTTTTCGATAAGCTTAGATTCAAACTTGAAGACCTCCACTGGAGAACACATTAACATGACTGATGACGCAGACTATACATACACACACAACGGTATCCTTCCCTATTCACTGGATTTGTGGGGATTAAGGGGTACTGTCGTGCTCCTCACATCAACATATCAATTCCATCAGTTTGACAAAATTTGAGATGGCTGCCATTTGCAATCCAAGCTGAAGTGAAGTGTCACAGGAGCTGAAACAACTAGAAGCAGACAGTATCATTGAGCGAATCCACTGCCATGGATTTCAAATCTAGTCATTGCCAGAAGGGAAAATGGTGAAATTAGACTGCAAGTCAACTTTAAGACAATCAGCAAAGTCATCATTCCACACAAGTATCCACTTCCTACAATCCAAGAATATCAGCATCATTGGTGACTCCACAGTCTTCACAAAGCTCAATATGCTATGGTGCTATCTTCAGATACTTCTAGAGGAGTAAAGCAGACATATTACAGCTTTTGTTACTCATTAAGGTGTCTTTCGGCACTGCAAAATGTCCTATGGGCCAAATTCAGTACCTGGTGCATTCTAGGAGATCGCTTCTGCAACCTTGTCAGATGTTGACAGAACACTCAACCTATTGGATGACATCATTGTCAATGGAAGGGATAAAGCAGAACATGATCAACAATTATCAATGGTGCTCACTCAACTCACAAAAGTCAATTTGATGCTCAACAAAGACAAATGCACATTAATGGCACCCGAGATTGATTTTCTAGGGTACGGCTGACAGCAGTTGGAGTAAAGCCTACGCATAACAATGTCAAAGCCATTCATCTGCTTCCGACACCATCTAATTAATGAGTTGGCATCATTCCTTGGTATTACCAACTTTTATCACAAATTTGTTCCTACGTGCACAGAAATCACAGAGCCTCTTCAGAAGTGATTGCACCAAGATGCACAATGAGAATGGACAATCACACAGTAAACAGTGTTTGAAACGTGACGGCAACTATAGCATCTCTGCCAGTCCGCGCACAGTTCAGCCCATATGTGGAAACTTATGTTACAACTGATACGTCAAGAAATGTGATAGGAGCTGTACTCTTACAGTGCATTGAAGAAAGTGAATGACCAGTCGCTTGTGTCACACCCGTTGTCAGGAATTGGATACAAATACTCTACTGGAGAGTGAGAGACAGCAGTCTGCATCTACACATGTGAACAATGGCACATGTATCTCTAGGTTAGAAAGTTCACTCTCCGCACTGATCACCAAGCACTGGCTACTGTGCTAGCTACATCAGGACCAGGTCATTGACCTCCATGCATATACAGATGGTCAGGTCATCTTCATTAGTATAACTTCAAGGTCGAGTATCTTTCAGGTACACACAACCCAGTAGCTGATTTGCTTAGCCATACTGCTATTGCAGACAGCGTCAGCGATAGCGAAGCAATTTGCAATGTCAAAGACTATGTGATCGCAGTGATTTCACATACGATCGCAAATCTGGTTATGCAAGAGGAGTTGGAGGCAAAATCAGCGACAGATAGCATAATGCAGAAAGTAAGCCAGTATCTAAAAACCAAGTGCCCTCGTGAAATAGGGAAAGAACTGATCCCATACTAGAATACACAATGAGCTTGTATTATGTGATGACTGTGTTGCATGGAGAAACTCAAGTGGTTATCCCAAAAGCACAATAACGAGTATTGCATTTTGTCCATAAAGGACAGCGGGGTGTTGTTAAGGTGAAACAAAGATTCTGGTGGCCAACATTAGATCACTGTGTCAAAGAGTTCATTAGAAACTGCTAAACTGTGTCCCACGCCTCTACAGCCAACTCCATGGCCAACAAAACCATGGCAGCAAAACCAATTGGATACCTTTGGAGAAGTACAAACAACCCCTAGCAGTCAAAGTTTTTTGCTTGTTGCTCATGATCTACGTAGCAAATGACCAGAAACTGCTACAACGAATTCCACAACAACCACTTCAGTCATTGACATTCTAGACAAGTTGTTCTGAAATGTGGTTTGCCAGAGACTATTACTACAGACAATGGACTGCAGTTTGTTTCCAGTCAGTTCATGGATTTCCTAGCAAGTTACCAGAATTCACCACCATCTGACATTGCGCTGCAGTCTACAATCGAATAGTGATGTTGAACGCTGCAACAGAGTAGAGTCTCAGAGCTAGTAAGTTAGAGGGAAAAACACTCCAACAGTCCATTCACATCCTACTTGGTACATATCGATCCACATCGAACTTATGGTATGTTGTAACTTTCGCATGCCAATTAGCATTCTTGAGCTGTCACCATCAGTTAACGAGAATGTCACAGCGAAAGCAGATGAAATCGCAAAGCGACAAGTAAAGCAAAAGCATACTTTGACAAGCGTACAGACACAAGGGAACCACGGTTTGTAGTTGGAGATTGGGTTTGGATCAAACTGCCACCACAAACTTGCATCATCTGTATTAGGTCCAAAGTAGATCAAGCGGTTGCTCGGTACCAATGCTATTTGTTGCACCACAACACCAAGGAGAATGTGAGCTGCTAGATAGTAAGCTGACCAAGATATTTTGAGGGCAGTATTATGAGGATACATTTTCTTTTCCACCTCTTTAAGTTGATCATACAGAGCTACGTCAAATTTATAGATCTAAATCGCAGATCGAAGAGACCTTTATATCTGAAAGACTATTTCTGTACTTAGAGGTTCAACTTGTCTGTTTTCCACCTCTCTTCAGCTCTGAAGAGTCATACTTCTTGAAACGTTAACTCTGTTTCTCTCTCCACAGATGCTGCCAGTATTTTTCATATTTATTATTGTAAATATTGTTCATTTAGAAAACACAAGAGATCCCCCCTTCAGAGCACTATCACTTCGTTAAGTCAACCAAACTTCTGGCTGTGACGGATAAACAAGTAAAAAGTGTGTTTTGTTGTCTAGATTATTTATTTCATAAGGGTGGGCTAACCAAAAAAAGAATTCTCAAAATTCGATGTGGCCATACAGCACAAAAATATGCACACGAATCAAAAATGTTACAGAGTAGCACAAATTTAAAATAAAAACTGATATTTTGAGTATTACTGAAAAAAAGAGATATGCTGTTAAAGCTTTTTGTCTTGCACTCATCAGGACAGATGCAAAAATGCCAAATTTCAAAGGAAACAACAATTTATACTGCATGAGAAAAGGGTGCTGATTGATCGGCAAGTTGATTCTGATGACTGTTTGAGGTGTTGCCATGATGAATGCACCAGGGAACTATTGTTCCCCCCCCAGCTTTTGTTTAATTCAAAAATGGTGCAATGCCTGGACATGTTCCTTTTGCCTGCAGAGGAAAAGTCCCTGTGTATATATATATATATGTAGCTTTTAGCAAGCAAAAGTGAGCCACATTGCAAGCCTGACTGATAATCTTAAATTATTAATGTTGGTGTAATTCCTAGCACACTCAGCATTGTTCAGCAAGTGGTATCCAACTGCAGAATCACATCTAACTTTAAACATCATATTCTGAGTTTTACAAGCACTTGCTGGCTGAATATTTGCTGGTTGGCTAATATTTTATAATAAAGAAAATGCTTTATAAAGTCAAGCAGTAAATTATTTTGTGCCAGTTCAGATATATCCAAGTGCCAAGCCACCATCTGGTTTCGTGTAGAATAAAACTACAGCAGAATCAACACTTCTCAGGCATAAATAAGTACCTAAGGATATGAAGGCCTTGCAGAGGGTGCAGAAGGATTTACCAGCATAGTACTGGGGATGAGGAACTTCAGTTATATGGAGAGACTGGAGAAACTGGGATTAATTGTGAGCAGAGAATGTTAAGGGGAGATTTATTAGCGGTGTCCAAAATTATGAGGGGTTTTGAAAGAGCAAATGAGGAGAAGCTATTTCCATAGGCAGAATGTTCAAAAACCAGAGGATACAGGTTTAAAATAATTTGTCAAAAAAAAAGCAGGTAAACAAGTATTTTTTTAAGCTGCCTGTTATGATGATCTGAAATGCACTGCATAAGGAGAGTGGAAGCAAATTCACCAATAATATTTAAAAGAAAGTTGGATATATACTTAAAAAAAGTTGTAGCGCAATGGGGAAAGAGTAAGGGAATGGGATTAATTGAATTGGTATTTCAAAGAACTGGCACAGACATGATGGACCAAATGGCCTCATTCTGTGCTGTGTGACTTGGTAATTTTAACTATTTGTCACTTATTCCTTTTTCACAACAACGATCCACGAACGTTCAATACAGAAATCTCTATTGCACCAAATGATGTGATGTCAATGGATAATGTTAGCAAACATTCCACTTGTGTTGCAGACAAGCTGCTATAGCAGTGTAAAAATAAATTCTTTGTCCTCAGCAAGTGCAGGGGAACAGAAAGCTTTTCATTTTTTCTCTTCACTCTTGAGCATCCCAGTTCATCAATAACAAACTCAGGTCCTGAGTAAATATTCCTCCTGCGCGGCCTCAATAACACTGAACAATTTCCTCCCCCAGGAAATGCCAAGTTCCTGGGTTTACGGTGGAGAGAAAATAGAGACTCATCGTTTGACTGGGTTTTCAGAGGGGCTGGGGGGTGGATAATTACCTTGTGGAAGCATCAAAACCCAATTTAAATGAAGTGTGGTCATAGCACTTCCTGTTTCATTTGCATTTCTCTGTCCTGATAGATGCCTGTTTGAAGGAATACCTACAAGTACTGGGTAAATAGGCTTAGATGCCAGCCTTGCTTAATCATGATCATAAAAAGGCCAGAAAAACTCAACTGTTTTTTTGAACAGCATCTAGAAGACCCTACTGCCAGCCATTATAATAACTTAACATTCTGGGTGTAATGCTGAAGCTATGCTGGAAGAACACCAGATCAATTAAAATGACAATTGGAAAATGTAGACAACTCATGCTATGTGGAATGATTTTCTGTTGGATAGGTGGGGAGAGAGGAAATCTGGGCCAGAATTTACTGCTCGTCAAGCCACTGTAGTTATATTTTACAGTACTAAACCAGATGGTGGCTTGGCACTCAGGCAAATCTGAACTGGCACAAAATAATTTACTGCTTGACTTTTTAAAGCATTTCCTACGCTATAAAATACTAGCTAACCAGCTGGTATTGAGGCAGCAAGCGCTTGTAAAACTCAGAATATAATGTTTAAAGTTAAATGTGATTGTGCAATTGGACACCACTTGCTGAACAATGCCGAGTGTGCTAGGAATTGCACTAACATTAATAATTTAAGCGGGCAAGCGTCCTGATGTCATTACGCACTTGCACGATATTTCACTCAGCGGGCGTGCAGAGTTGGCACGCACCCACTGACAATTAACAGGCCTATTAAGGCCATTAACAATCTAAGTGAATTAAATTTTTTGCTGCCTGTCCAACCTTACGATTGGCAGGCAGGTGAAAAGGCCAAGCGGCCTTTGGATTTTTTGCAAAACCTCATCCATGGGCGGGATCAGGTTTTGATCCGTCATTTAAAAAAAATTTCACACTAACTTCTAACAGGTCCCTGCTCATGTGAGAGGCACATGAGGGGACATTTTTTTTTTTTTACATTTTTAAATTCTTTATTTTTGATTTTTTTTATATCTTCAGGTCCCTGAGGCAGCTCTGTGCCTCAGGAAGCTTTTCCTGTGCGCACCTACGCGCATATGCGAAGTTCCCTGCTCGCCCTCCTTCCTGCACAACACAGGCAGTGCTGAGCGCAGGCCCGCCAGTGTGAAGTCACTGTCTGGCCCCAGTCGGCTTCCCGATCGCCCCTGGCAAGCTCGCTGATGAGGGTAAAATCCTGGCCCTGGTTCCAAAAGCCTAAAACCTCAGAAAATACACCTGCTCCCTCACAGTCATTTCTCCAGTGAGTGAGCTGCCAGTTTAGTGCTAATTTGTGTCAAATTTTGCACTTTGACAAGGCATACACCAAGCAATAGGTCATGACAGTCCAATCAGAACCCATCATCTCAGCATCACATACTAGATTCAAACACAGGCTGCGAAAGTTCAGTGCCTTAACCCAAAGGGCCACTCACCTCCCCAATGACGTATGCATTTTGATGCAAACAAAAACAGTGACATTTGTCCATTTTTTCCACCATTTCATGGCAACTCTAATTGGATTTGAGTGAAAATGTTGCTGTTCAGTGACTTTTAGATGGCTTGAACCACTGACTTTAAAACCTAGGGGTTGGCTTTCCTTTTCTTTGCTCGATGGGATAGATGCAGTTGCATCTTAAAAATCTCAAGGATACACTATCTGCTCCTTTCCCACTCCATTCTCTTGCACTGGGTTTCACATGGGCAGCCCTGTGTTGCCAGGTAGGAACCTCATTCTATTATGCTAATTAGCAGCTTATGATGTATGGTTGACCCCAATGCCATTTCAAGTGCAGAGGCACCACACATTGATAGCAAATGTTGAGCATTCTAACCAGTAGCTTGGATATAGACTGCTGTGGGCCACTGCAAAACTAGATAAGTTTGTTTTTTTTAAAACAAAAGGTTTTCGTGAGACTTCTTCGGGTCCTGGAAAAATCTCAATTTAGGTCCAAGCCCTCTCCCTGCATCTCCATGCCTCTAAACCCACTGTGTTTTCCGTGTCCCAACCCTCATGCTTCCCTTGACTATCCTCCCACCTGTCACATTTGCCTTCCCAGTACATGTTGTGAGGCGTTAGGAAGGTTGGTTAAACTGTGAACAATATAAACCTAAAATAACTCCGTTTAAAAAAAAATATTTTAAATTGAAAATCCCACACAATTTAAACATGTATATTTGGAACAACAGGTTCAACCACTGTAGTGGTGCATGACTGACTGATTTATGCCTCTAATTAATGCCATTCACAACTTTTCTCTGGGCTATACAGAGAATCCCTACTGTATCCCTGCCCCTACACCACAGATTTAGGGTTCCTTTATGTAACCTTGTATTGCTTCTCAACCACTGCCCGCTGATACAATTCCATTCACAATGGGCCAATTCATCCACCGGAGACTTGATTCCATATGATTCACTTTGGAATGTCCTCTTGCACCACAGCAGTTCTAGATCTGTTTTCTGACACCATTTCCATTGTAAGGCCCTCCTTTTTTGCTAAGGTTGGCCTAATTTAATCCTTTTTACAGCCTGTCTGGGTGATGACTAACATGTTCCATTGCTCCTTCATCTCGTTTCCATCAGAACTGGCCACATCTCAAACCCTCTGGTGGCTTACAGAGGTACATAACCAAAAAGCCAATTGCTGCAGTTTCAATAAACTAGGTTTAATCTGAATTCACAGCACGGTACAAAATTCTCTTTGAAATAGTGGCTATTGCCATTCAAACCAGAAGTCTAGACAGAAGCAATTCATAGCTTTATTTCCATATAAAGAATACATGACAACATAGTAATCAACATATATGAAGTGCACAATCTAAGTGCAAAAGTGTCTAATGAGGAGGTAGTTACCCTTCAGAAGTCTAGCTTTTTGAATGGATCCATTGCTGTTCAGACTAGCTCTTTATTGAGTTAATGAGTTACTGTTAAGTATTAAACCACATCCTCATGAATTGATGTTGAAGTAGTTGGGACTCTTCTGGTCCAAGTTTCATTCACCATCAGTTACAGCCTGTATCTCTTACATTGTTCAAACAAACCTCTTGAAAGAAGTGGGCATGCCTCCAAGGTCCTTATAGCCCCTGGGGTTTTAAAACTGACATCCCTGTAAACTCCTTGACATAGAGGCTTCCGGACAACTCAGCAATGCTTCAAACATGTTTCTAAATAAAACTGTGGGTCAAATTTCATTAAAGAATGGGGCTACCCTATTGTAGACAAAGACACAGAGATCTTAAAAAGGATAAACCCATTTTTTTCAAAGGGACAAAGTAGCTAATTCAATCAAGGAAATAAATCAATTATGATGGAAAATGACAATCTGATTTTCATATGAAAGAAGTGAACTAATGTGACTTTGTCACACACACTCCTCCTTATGATAAAGTATCACTGAGCAAACCCATGTCCTGCAGATGATGGTGGGTGTAGGTGTTAGCAGGAACGTACAATAAAAATAAGGCATTCCCTCACGATCAGTACTCATCAACTGGGACAAGCAGTAATGTGACTGGATTAAAGGGCAGGTTTCAGAGTTTCAAATCAAAGCATGAAACAATAGAACGTACTTACCATCACTATCTCTTTGCTGATGCATTAATTTGAAATCAATAATAGGGGCAATGATGGTACTGTGCTCTGACAAAACAAAAGTGTATAAAGTGAAACAAAACTAGAATGCAAGGTCAAACATTGATTATTATAACAATGGAAATTAAAAACCCACTTCTCATGATAAAAATCCCACTCAGCCATACAGAATGTAAAAAGAATAAAATATGATAGACACTAATGTTTTGTATCACAGCAGCTTGTCAATCAAGCTACGATGAATTATGAGGTTTTGCACCACAAGTACAGGACACTTTCTGTATCAAAATAAGGTGTTAAAGCTTTAAGTGTCGAACTACAAATATATTAAATATCTTACCACCGTTGCTCCCTTCATCAGCAATCCCATTCTGACCTGTCTGAAGTGTTTGCTCCTTGCTATGTTGTGTTGCAGCACTTTCCTCCGGGCTCGGTAAAAATGTTGAGCACAGGTCAACATCAAAGGTTTGTAGCTTCATCAACGAGCTCTGCAGACAAAAGCAGAACATGATGCCGTGAAACACTAGCACAGACGCCAGCTCTCCCCACAGCCGTATCACGGTGCTTTTAGTGGGAGGTGTGTGCAGCACAGCCCTGAAGCACTTGTGTGAAGGCCAACAGTGATGCGTCGAACTTAAAGCCATCTATTCAGGATGACTAACATGCTACTTTGGGCTCCGCAGCTAAAGCACATCTCGAATTGTGGTTTAATTGCGACCCAAGCCCAGTGGGAACACTCATTTCGTCAGCACTCCGTGATTTGTCAGCCAACCAATCTGACACGCCAGCGAGATGACATTGTCGTTAGAGCTCTGTCTCTGTGCAATAGTTTCATGGAGACTGCTGACATCATCTCTGGTGACAATTTGCCCCTCCCAGTGCAGTCCATTCATAAAAGCCTAGGTCGGATATAGCGATGTCGCTACGAATGAATCAGGCAATACCTTACTCCACATAGAATACATTTTCACCAAATATCTTCTTTGTGGATCAAAATATTGATTTTTGGATTTCACCAGCTCGGGTTTAAACCAGCACCAGCTGCAAATGAGAGTCAGCGGGATATTTTTATCTATTCAGAGAGAGCATTTTAGATGAAGCCCTTCAGCTTTTCCCCCTACAGTCCAACATGCAGCTTTTGCTCTTTGAAATTCATCGCACAATAGGTACAGAATCCTTCATTTTTTTAAAAAATAAGCCTAGCTCAGCAGAAGGCTCGTGACAACCTGACTGCAATGAATTAGCTGTTCCCAGCAACTCGCTTGTGCCCATCATTTTCCCTCGTGGGTGTAGAGCCTGCACAGTCATACGCATGCAAATGTGTACTCCTGCACGTCTCCAGGCAGGAGCTGACACACAGCAAGTGATGCTCAATTTAAAGTTTGTTCAAATGTTTGTCATCAGACAATCACATGTATTAAAACGTGCAAACTAAGTGGCAAGCGTGTCTGTATAGTATGCAGGTTAAATTCAAGGATGAGAAAGACAAATTAAAGTTTCTGTCACTAATTTTTAATGCATTTTCTAAAATGTTCGACAATTTGCATTGATATAGTGTTATTACTTATGAAACCCAGGGTGCTTCACAGGAACCTGAGTCAAGTAAAAACTGACACTGATACAATGAAGGAGACTTCAGGGTAGGTAGCAAAAAAAATGGTTACAGATAGATTTTGAGGAGGATCTTGGAGGTGAGAGTTCAGGGCATGGATGGCTGAAGACACAGCAATGGAAATCAAACATTGAAAGCGGCTAGAATTGCAAGTACACATAGATCTCAGAGGGTTGTAGAATAGGCAAGATGTTTACAGAGATAGAGATTGTTAGGTTTGCAACATTGGAATTTTCTCACTTTGCATTAAATGTTGAGTTAATTGAATTCTCTTACTGTCCACTAAGTGGAGGTAAATGTTAAACTGTCACTGCAGGAGTTGTGGAATAGCCAGAGATTATGCAAACGCAACAAATTTCCTTTTCCACTGGCGACGGGAGTGGAGAGTAATATGGTCAGTTCCTCCCCAACTACGAGGTTTCCGCCCGGTAGTGACAGCCAAGATCTACTCCACTGTGTCTATTTATAATTAAAAGGCAAATCTTCACACATTTAATAATGAATAAAACATCACACTCAAACATTGACACCCTTCACTGATTGCAGGCATTTAAAGTGTCTTGTGGGAAGGTCAGTGTCTTAAAATGAGATGATTGCTAATTTTGATATACTCTCAATATAGCAGCAATACATTATCCATCCAAATGTTCGATTGTCAGAGTTTTAAAAAAATCTATTTATAGTTTTTTTAATTACAGATAAATACCAATAAAGGTTAATTATACATTTAATTCCCCAAATTCCATTCTCAATATCACAGTCGGTGCAGCAAATTATTCATAAATACGTTGATTTGCATATGCAATATCGAAATGGGTTAGCAATGTTCCATGAAGATCATGCACTTTAATTAAAATGTAAAGCCCAGGTCATTTACTGAAAGTGAAATTTTTTGCACTACATAAAGTTAGCGTGCAGTCTAATTTTTTTGTTCTCACATAGAAAGCATCTATATAATTAGAATTCTCTGTCACACATGCATAGTGTCACTCTTTATTCATCCATGTGCTGTGGGTGTCATTGGCAAGACCACCATTTATTGCCTTTCCCCAAATACCCTTAAGATACAATTGAGTGGCTGCTGGGCCATTTGAGAGGGTGGTTGAGAGTCAGCCACATTGCTGTGGGTCTGGAGTCACTTATAGACCAGTAGATAAGGATGAAATATTTCCTTCAAATGAACATTAGGACATTAATGAGGCAGATGCATTTTTACAACAATCATGGTCACTAGTACTGATGTTAGCTTTTGTTTATTATTGATTTATTTAGTTAACCAAATTTAAATTTCACAACTGCCACGTTACAATTGAGTTAGAAGCAATAAACTGGATCCACTTCAGACATTTATAAGCTTTCATTTATATAGACACTCTACATATTGTGCACTTCCAACCAACAATCACACTTTCAATCTGCTCCTATATATGAGTCACCAATTAATCCCCACCAGCTGAACACAATTAACTCCCAATTGACATACAATTAACATGCCATGGTGAATTTGATCTCACATTTCCCGATCTCTGAAATTACTAGCCCACCAACATAACCACTATGCCAACATTCACCCACTTGGTCATAATGCAAACAATGACAATCACAATTGACTGAAATAAATCAGTAAATTGAATCAAGCTGATGGAGTTAAATATCCAACTGGCTAAATAAAAACCAATCAAAAGCAAGTTCCCTATTTCATGTAGGAAAAGCTATGAATCACAGAGCAGCAACTGACACAAATTCAACCAATTGAATTATTGATGTTTTCTTCTTCAAAGTGACCATACCCAAAAGTTGCAACCTGGAACACCTTCCGTTCCATCTTCCATAGTGTGCTAGGCTTGAAGAAGATGTGGGAAAACTAGCTACACAGTGAAATGAACAGCTAATTGCAGGGAAGAGCACTAATTTATAGTTTTCATGCAAATGTTTGCAAGCTCGAGGTATTCAACTCTGTAGCTATCAGTAATACTCCGACAACAGTATCTGTGATGAAAATGCAATTTGATGTATTCAATCACTACACATTAGCAGCCCTGATTATATAGTGTGCATTGCATTAAATGAAATAGCATATCCTTAGATTCACCATTGAGTGATGTCACAGATGACCTGCTAGCAACTTTTAGAACAGCATGCTGTTGTGCACAGATGTCACAGTCCAGACATCACACTTTGTTATAGGTGCAAAGCAGTCCTAAAATGCAGGATACTTCTTAGCTGCAATCCAAAATTCAAATTTAAAAAGTTCTTGAACTGAACAACAATTGAACTCTAAGTGACCTCAGCTGTGTTTATTAGCAGTAATTGGCCCTTCTGGACATAAAGAGAAAGGTCAGAGTGACTGCCATTCCACCATAGCAGCAAAATAAAACAGCGTGCTTTATATGTCATACATCTATGTGTAAAGTGATGTATTTATCGGCGTAGGCTGGGATTTTCCAGCCTGGTTGTGGTGGGACCCCGTGAGAGTTCGGTGGCACAGTCAAAAGTCCATTGACTTTTGGCACGATCAGATGACTCCGACAGCAGGTGGGGCCAGAAAATACCACTTTTAGGGCAAAATTCTCTGCGGGCCTGACCCAATCTCTGGTAGGCAGGGAGCCGATCCCCGCCAGCAATCGGGGCCGCACCGCCACTTTACGTGGGTGGGCCAATTAAGGCCCGCCCAGCGCTATGCACTTCCTGCACGGGTGGGGGGGGGGGGATTCCCTAAAAGCGAGAATGCGCTCTTTCGCGCATGTGCACGAAAGAGCGCACATCTCCCTGAGGCTAAGTGCAGCCTCAGGGAGATCGCTTCCACTTTGAAAAATATTAAAAATAGAAAAAAAAATCCCTAACATGTCCCGCCTCATGTGACAATGTCACAGGAGATGGGACATGTTCATAATTTACAGAATAACTTTATTAAAATGTTTAAAACCTTGCATGAAACCTCATCCCGTCACCGGATGAGGTTTCATGTTTTCTCTATTGCCCGCCGGGTCTCCTGGCCTGCCTGCCAACCTTAAGGTTGGACGGGCAGGTACTTTAATTGTTTAAATGATCCTGTCAATGGCCTCAATTGGCCATTGACAGGTCGGCGGGCCCACAGCTGAATTTGTTGCCCCCCCTACCTTCCTGAAAATTTAAATGGGGCGGGATGACATCAGGGGTTCTGCCCAACGTCATCCCGTGTCATTTTATGTGTTGTCGAGCCCTATCCCCTGCTCGCTGACGGCAAAATTCTGCCCTTAGTGTTTGCCCCTCCATTGGAGATATACTAATACTCTATTCTTCTAAACTTTAAGAACACCCATCTCAAGCTCTAGATGTTCTGCCTGTGCAAGATTTCAAAATATACAAGAAAGTGATCCAAACTGTAGAGATTTACTTCTTTGTATATTGGCTCTCACTAGTCACAGTGTCATGTGCTTCAAACAAAAAC
Source organism: Carcharodon carcharias (assembly GCF_017639515.1). Classification (NCBI taxonomy): domain Eukaryota; kingdom Metazoa; phylum Chordata; class Chondrichthyes; order Lamniformes; family Lamnidae; genus Carcharodon; species Carcharodon carcharias. The sequence continues at coordinate 53,144,351 of NC_054483.1, read as the reverse complement.
AAAAATTGCTGGAAAAACAGAGTTAACGATTCAAGTCTGTATGACTCTTCATCAGTTCAGATGAAGAGTCAGACGGACTCAAAAGGTTAACTGTATCCCTCTCCACAGATGCTGCCAGACCTGCTGAGTTTTTCCAGCAATTTTTGTTTTAACTTTTGTTTTTATTTCAGATTTCCAGCATCCGCAGTATTTTGCTTTTATCCTACTGTTATATGCTTTACTGACAGGCCTAAGGCTTCCCAATAAGCATTTCAAGGACACTCAATAAAAGCAGACAACTTTCACATTTTTTTCTTTATGATTGATAGTAATTGATTGGCCATTGACTTGCTGCTTGTAAACTCTCCTTCCGCCCACTCCTCCCATCCCTTTAACCTTTGCCTGATAATGGAAAAGTTCCCTTCGCACAAGAACACTACTCTGGTTTGAATTCTATGCACAGTCTAGTTATAGGTCCAATTTGGACTGTTGAAGGTGACTGGATCCATTTGAATTCTTATTAAACCTGATGATTCCCTTCCCACTTTGTCCCACCCTCAACCCTTCTAGACAAAAGAACTACACTGCTTTTTCATGAGGTGCACCCTCTCATCTCTCCCCACACCCAAACCATTCTGTTTTTCATATTATACTGACCATTGGTGGGTGATGAAAATGCTGTCACAAATCTCACCCAGATCCTTCCAGTATTACTCTGGTCCTACCAGTATCACCAAGAGAGCTCCACTAGTACCTGTAAGATAATTGTTTTCTTTGAAGTAGGAATATTGAGTAACCTCCATAAGTAAAAGTTAAGGTTGCTATGATAATAACTAAAGTCATTGAATATTTACCAGATATTTGTGGTTAAATTATTTTTTTATTCCAACGACACTCCCTGGTTTTACCTTAGTTGTTTTATTACCAACCAGTTGGATAAACATGCCTGTTTTTAAAAATATTTTTGAATTCTGAGGAAGGAAACATGGATACTCTGTTTTCTCCCCTGACACTGTCTGATCTGCGGTAAGTTCCCAAGCTTTTCTGACTTTAAACTCAGTGATTGTAAAGCCCTTTGGGACATTCTGAGGTTGGGGAAGTGGTACATAAATGAAGATAGGAACATCAGCACAGGAGTGGGCCATTTAGCTGCTCAGTCTTGTTCCTGCCTTTCAATGTGATCATGACCGACCTGTGACATAACCCCACACCCATCTTTGCCCATATCCCTTAATACCTTTGGTTAACAAAAATATCAATCTCAGATTTAAAATGAACAACTGAACTAACATTATTTGCAGAAGAAAATTCCAAACTTCAACCACCCTTTGTGCGTAGAAGCGTTTCCTAATTTCACTCCAACTAGCGGAAATAGTTTCTTGCTTAACCCTCCATATTCCGGGGAACACCAGTTTATGTAATCGTTCCCCATACCTTAGCCTTTGGAGTCCAGGTCTCATTCTGGTAAATCCATGCTGAACTCCCTGCGAAGCCAATATATTGTTTCAAAGATGTTGTGCCCAGAACTGAGCACCGTTCTCTAGGTATGGTTGAACCTGAGTTTTTGTATGGCTGAAACATGACTTCTACTCCCGTGTATTCGAGTCCTCTAGATATTAAGGCATTTCACAAGCCTTTTCTGTTCATGGCATTTTAATAATCTATGTACCTTGACCCCCAAGTCTATCTGGACCTCCAATGTTTCTAACTTTTCCCCATTTAGAAAGTGCTCTGTTCTATCATTTTTAGGTCCAAAGTAGATGGCTTCACATTTGTTGGCATTGAAATTCATTTGCTGCAGTTTTGCCCATTCACTTAACCTATTAATATTTCCTGATAATTTTATACTTCCTTCTACACCACTTACAATGCTGCATATCTTTGTGTCATCTGCACATCTGGATATGTTGCTTTCTGATTCATCATCAAGATCCTTGATAAATATGGTGAACAGTTGAGGTCCCAACAGAGATCCTTGTGGGATCCTTATGTTCTGCCAATTTCCTCCCCAGGTCAATAATTTGCCTTCAATTCCACGGACTGTGAAGCTAACAGTCTTTGATGAGGGACTTTACCAAATGCCTTCAGGAAGTCCATATCAACAATATTCATAGATATTCCCCTCTCCACTCTTTAGTCACCTCTCCAAAATATGAGGGAGATAGTGGCATAGCGGCAACGTCACTGACCTAATAATCCAGACACCCAGGCTAATCTCCAGGGACAAGGGTTGAAATCTGTCATGGTGAAATGATGGGTGAGCCTGGAAATTGCAAGTTCTGCTCCCAAACATGACACTTCCCATTATTGTGGGGCTGGGACTGGGGGCAGGGCACATGTCATGCATGTGTGGTTCACTGAGACAGCTGGTCATTTAAGTCATCAGCTGCCTCCACTCAAGTGGGGTTTTGGTCGTCTAGGAGTGTGAAACGCAGAGTAGAGCAGGTCTGAACTTTGTGCAGTTCGTTGATACCCAAAGTGCCCCTTTGGGCAAGTGCAGGAATTATCTTTAAACTTGTCTTCACTGGCCAAGAATTGGCACAAACTCAATAACAACTTTCTTGCCTTAACCCAAGCGAGTAGGAGGGTGGGGCTGTTGGACACACAGGGCAATCGATTTTACCCCTATTGACTTGCGCACCCAGGTACTGGAAGAACAATTTGCTTGAAAAGTGTACATTGTGCTTCATGCAAAAGAATATAGAAGATGGGCATGGCACCCATACACATAGAGGCCATAGAAGCCAGTCACCATGAGCAGTCAGAGGCCAGGGAGAGGGCAGAAGGTCAGGAGGAAGAGGTTGTGGCATGCACACCAGGAAGGAGGATGATGACAACCAGCTACTACCCTGTGGGAAGGGTGTGCAGACCAATATGATGGAGAACCAGCGTAGATGGCAACTGATGTTAAGCCGTGAGGTGGCGACAAACATGTCACATGGTCCAGAATCAACTTGAACCACAACCCATCGACCTCCATGCCCTGCCTGTGTTGTGAAGGTAACAGTTGCTCTCAAATTTTTTCATTAGGCTCTTTCCAGTGCTTATCAGGAGACCTATCCGTTATATCCCAGTCAGCAGCGCACAGCTGCATTAAGGCTATAACCGATGTTCCATTTGCTCATGTGGGGGAAATCACTTTAATCTCCCTGTAGATTTAGCATCTCAGATTCAGAGAGCCACAGCCTTTGCCCAATTAGAGGGCTTTCCTCAGGTGCAGGGTAGTGTTGATTGCACCCATGCTGCCAGAAAGACCCCAACTCAACATGCAGACACCTTTGTCAAGCAGAAGTCCTTCCACTCGATCAACGTATAGGTGGTTTGTGAGCACAACAAGGTCTTCCTTCAAGTGTGAGCAAGGTTTCCTTTGTCATACTAAGTAGCTCCCAACTCCCTCAGCTATTTCAGCCACCTTTGCAGGTCAATAGTTGGCTTCTAGTGGACGAGAGCTACCCCTTAAGAAACTGGCTTAGGAGCCCTAAAACTGAGGCTCAGCATTACTACAATAACAGCCATTTTGTCACCAGGAGTACCATCGATCAGGCCATTGGCATTTTACAGATGCGCTGGTCACTCAGGTGGAGCTTTGCAAACTGCTCCAGCAAGGGTATCAAGAATAGTAGTGGTGTGCTGCATGCTGCACAACATTGTGCAGTGGAGGGGCTTACAAATCAATGACAATGATACGATGGGCAGAAGGGAGGAAGATAAGGAGGAGGAGGAAGCCCCTCTCCATTCTGATGATTCAGAACTGTATGAGGATGAGGAGGCTGCCAATGGCAGAGCAGCGGGCAGGTGTGGCCATGAAGCCAGGGCTGGTTCTGTGCAGGAGAGGATCATCGAGACCCTTTTGTATAAGGGTCCTTATACAAAATAGATTCTCATAAGATCCTCCGATATCACACTTGCCATCAGCCAATCCCTGGTGAGTAACTTCCACCGAAAGAACCTTGTACATTGGCTCCACAATTACTGCAGGGACTGGTCATCCCCACAAAGGAGAGAATCAACATCAATGAATTTGACTCAGTCACACTGACCTGACTGAAGCCATCACCATAACTATAGGCTTCATCAGATTGTAAACACATATGATAATAAGTCATTCACAATCTGCAACCCCCCTCACATAAATGCCAGGAATGAGAGGCCCATGCCATCAAATTATGTCCATAATCAAACCATGCCTACAATGCTGAGAGTGACATGACTTAAGACTTCGAGCCCTATAAATGCTGAGTTGTAGCACATACAAATAAGTTACATTGTCCATGAGGAGCCCATTACTGTGCAATAAAAGCTTTTTGAGAGAACTTATGCACTATCCATTTTGGCCAATGGTCCAGTTTCTGATATGGGCACCACATGAATATTCCTGGTTTTTGTATACCTTTACTCACTGCACAAAGCACATCCTATGACACCTAGAATGCAAATGCAACCAGATTAGTGGGCACAGCAAGCAACCAATATTACCTGAAGCACATAGGGCCTCCTGAGTTGTGATGCCTACACCCAGGCCAATGTGTAACATTGCAGTACAGGTGAATGCCTTACACCCAGTGCTCATGTTTGAGTTGCACCTACTGCCCAGCATCTGTTCGTGCAGCCTAACCATTGAGCCTCCCTTAAAGTCAAATTTGGATAGACAATCAAAGATACAAGGAGCAGCATCTCAGTGCTTGAACCTTTGAACTCTGGGATCTTATGTGATACAATAGAGAAGGAAGAGCCCTCCAAAGCATCACAAGTCAGGTGACAAGATTGTTCCTGATGACATCATGGACCTCAGCATGACATCCTCATTATTACTGGGAAGAATCGCATTCGTAACATTACCTTTCTTCTTGAGTTCTCCAGTGTACACACACCAAGTCACATACAAGTGTAAGTAAATACATTAAAGAAGTGTTATATACAATGTGTAAGGTGTAACCATGATGAACCCATTCGTGCTCCAGAGACAATGCCCTTTGCTCTCGCACACTCCTACAAAGTCCCCCCCTCCATCTCCATGTTGCCTCGGAGGTGGTGGAGACAGACTGCTCACTTCTCTGTCTAAACAGCAATGAGGAGCATGGTGGCCAGCCTCGTCGTGCAGGTACCCTTTGAGGGTTCCTTCAGACTGTGCCCTCTGCATCTCTGTATGAGCAGCCAGGGTCATTGGTACACTTACAGTAGACAAGGGCTGTGGTGGAGGGGCTGAGGAGGTGGAAGAAGATGAGGATGCTGAGGAACTCTCAACACCTTCACCTTCCTCACTAATCGCCACAGTCATGAGTTGACCTTCAGGTCGGGCCAATGGGACTGGCTGCTCATGTACAGCAGCCATCCAATCCAACAACTGCTGTGCCAGTTAAGTGTGGCCGTCCTGCTAAGGGTATGCAGTTCCTCATGTATTCCATGGATATCAGCACTCATATGCTGAGTGGACTGATCCAGGCTACTGAGTGAGCCTTGCACCCTTTCCTGGCTGAGACCCAGCTCTTGCATCCACTCCAAGTTGTCTTTCTGTGAGATTGGCCAATCTCTCATGGTCAGAGCTCATGCAGTTGAGCCCCCAGGACAATGTGGAGTTCATGATCGTGGTTAACTCCTCTATTTGTAGTCCTGGAGCTCCCATTGCCTCAGGGAACTCTGCCAGATATCCACACCTCTGCTGCTGATTATCTAAATACTGTGCTCCAAAAGATGACTCCTAAGGCTCCATGTTCCTGCCCACTGGAACATCATTGTGATTTTCCTCCATTCTCCAAGGGCGTCTGTGCACAGATGTCTCTAAGTCTGATACCTCCTCCTGCACTCTGGCGCAGTGACTTTCACCCTCTCCCACCGACTCTGCGCATGCTACATCCCTCTGAAGAACTTGTATCTGAGTTGGTGGTGTGTGGGCTGGTCAGATGTGACGCTGTCTTCTCGGGAATCTCTTCCTCCGCCTGATGCCTGAGGGATGATATAGCCTGGGGAATTGAGGGAGCAGACCCGGGACCAGTGTGAGGCACAAAGGAGTTATTTCAGTATAGCCTTTCTCATTATGAATGCACTCTCTGATGCACGCTATTGCCTGTGATCACGATCGCACTGCCCTTATGACACAACCCCATCATTACACTCCCTCTAATGTCAACGTCCTGTTGTGCTGAGTGAACTGACATCATGACCTCCACCATTATCACCATATACCAAGTTGATTTCAACACCCCCTTTCTCACCTGCTAACAGTGATTCACTATCACCAATAGACAGCTGTTCAGGCACCCTGGCAATCTCCATGGCCATCTGCTCCATGGGACAAACATGACTCAGCTGGGCTGACCCACCCCCAGCCAAGGCCATCTCCTTAGCGTTCTTCACCCTTTTCGACTGCGACAGCACATGAATTACGTTAGCCTGATATATAGTGCATGGAAGGATATTGCTCTTCACTGTATGTGTGCATCACAATGCTCATCCATGTGTTTTGTGTGCAGCTACATGAGCTGCGTACACATACAATCCTCAGTGCTGAAGCAGAGGTATGTGCTATATCTCACTCCTTAGCTGCAGCATGCAGATATGACCCTTTCCATAGTGCTCTGTGTGGATGAGCCAAGCTACTCACCTTGCCAAAACACAGCAGGTCACTGAAATTTTTTCTGGTACTGAAACCAGAAATGCTCATGTTCTCCTGCTGCACTCACCACAGCCGTTATTTGAATCCAGGCCTTCTTGTTTGTAACAGGTGGATTTTGATAGCCAGCAGGGTCGAGGACTGATCTCCTCTTTCGGATCTTTTCAACCAAATGTGAAGATGCTGATTAGAAAAGCAAGGGGGCAGCTGGACCCACCCCTCCCCCGCATCTCCACTGTATGACATTCTAGGAATAAAAATGTAAGTTGAAAAGGGTTGTGAGCCATTCAGATTACAAAGCTCTCATTCACTTCTGTATACTCACATGCAGAAACCATTTTCACCATATCATCAATGATTACTGTTAAGGTGAGGTGGAGAAAATGGCTCTGTGCAAATGCTTGATGCGAAGTATGTTGTGGCTGTGACTCCAAGGTAGAGCACTGTGTTACCTTAACCACTGACAGCCCTACTTCCTCCCTCTTAGTCACACTGTTTTGCCGTGACAGGTGAGGGACTGGTCAAGGGTCAACAGTGTGGGCACATCCTGATAGATCAGTTGCAAGAGGGCAAGTGGATGAGATAATGAGCATGACACTATCCATCATTCATTCACCCACCGTGTCTTGCCAGCTAACTACATGACTGCATAATATCTGTACCAGCTAGTGGTGGCAAGACAATGTCATCTCCATGGCTGTACTTTATGAATTCACTCCATGCTTTCAGTGGTTCAGTAGAGTACACTTTGATTAGACAGCAAACGTTCTCCAATAGGGAAAGCCCATGATGGACCATCCATTCCAAAATCAGCTAACAATTGGTGGTCAACATTTGCAGCTTTGACACTCACCTGGCAAGGCAATGATGTCTCTTTCGAGGCACAGGAAGTTAGCCACAGATGATCAACCTCTCAAATGGGCCTTTCTGAAGGCCCGCTCTTTATCTGTGCCTGAGTTGCCCTACCTGCAGCGAGGCTAACTTCAACCCCTCAATACTTCCAGGGTCGCCTGCCCCGACTCCTAATATAACCCGCCCCTCTCCAGACCAAAAGTATGCCATGCCGCCAGACATTTTTAAAAGTTGGCTTTGCGGAGCCTGGAATTCTCCCGAATCTGTCACATCCAGCTTGTGGACAAGAACTTTGCCTTATACTGTGATCCAGTTGACTTCAAGGAGTGAGGTTGTTTTATGAGCCTGCAAGTGGTTGGTTTGAGACCTATTTGAATTCTGCTTCTCTAAGCACAAATAAGCAGTTTACAGTTTTATTGACATGATGATTCCTCAGCATTGCCAGGAATTCTATTTTAGGATCAGAATTCCAAGCAGCCCAAGCACATGCATTCCAGTACACGATAGTAAATCATACTTTTGAATAATCTTGATTTATAAAATTGTAAAACAAATAGATCTCACTGCCATTAAATGCCATTAAAGGATTGCAGATACCCCTCAGTTAAAAAGAAGCCTTCTTTGGATCATGTTTATAGCATATTGCGGTTTGACTGAGCCACACATTTGAAAGACAGATATTTAATGTAACAATGTGGTTCAGAAAAATGATGCCATCTACTGCTACCCTCAATAAAGCTTCAAAATCATCAAAACATGCGCTAAATGTCATCACCACAAAGTGCTGCCCTTTTATAAATCAGATGAGACTATGAGAAGATATTAAGCATCTTGCATCATTTGAGAGATAGTCCACAGAAGGCTTACACATTTTGCAAAACAGCTAAATCTTTGCATCCCACAAACTGTGATTACATGCCAAAGTGTCAAAGGTGGTAGGTTTAGAAATACAATTTTACTTTAACAAACATCATGGAACATTTTGAGATTTCTGCCCAAATTTATATTTCATTCATATTTAAAAGGATTATTTTTACTTAGAAACATAGGAGCAGGAGTAGGCCATTTAGCCCTTTGAGCCTGCTCCACCATTCAATAAGATTATGGCTGATCTGGTTATGGTTCCAGCTCCACTTTCCTGTCTGCCCACCACCAGCACCCCCCTCCCCCCCCGCCCCCCCCACTTAACCCTTGACTCCCTTGCCTAACTTAAAAAAAATTAAAAGACCCAGCCTCCACTACTTTCTGGGGAAGAGAATGTCCACACACCAACGACCCTTTGGGAGAAAAAGTTTCTCCTTATTCTGTCTTAAAATATGTTCCATGGTTATAGTCACCCCCACAAGAGGAAATATCCTCTGGGTAACCCTATCAAGTCTCCTCAGGATCTTATATATTTCAATAAGATCATCTCTCATTCTTCTGAACTCCATTGGGTATAGGTCTAATCTGTTCAACCTTTCTTCATAAAATCATCCCTTTATCCCAGGAATGAGTCCAGTGAATCTTCGCTGAACTGCTTCTGAAGCAATTATATATTTTTTTAAATAAGACCAAAACTGCAACACAGTACTCCAGATGTAGTCGCACCACTGCTCTGTACAGCTGCAGTAAAACTTCCCTACTTTTATATTCCATTCCTCTTGCAATAAAAGGCAACATCCCATTTGCCTTCCTAATCACTTGCCGTATCTGCATTCCAACATTATTTGATTCATGTACCAAGACACCCAGATCCCTCTGTACTACCGAGTTCTACAAACGTTCTCCATTTAAATAGTATATTGTTTTTCTATTCTTCCTGTAAGTTCACATTTACTCATGTTGTACTTCATCTACCAAATTTGTGCACTCATTTAACCTGTTGATATCCCTTTGTAGACTCTCTACCTCCTCTTGAAACTTACTTTCCTGCCTATGTTGGTGTGATTGGCATATGTTTGTTCTGTTCACCCAAGTCATTGATATAGATTGTAAATAGTTGAGGCCCCAGCACTGATCCCAGTGGCAATCCACTAGTTACAGTCTGCCAATCCAAAAAGACCCATTTATCCTTACTCTCTGCTTCCAGTTAGCCAACCAATCCTATATTTATGCTAATATGTTACCCCCTACACCACGTGCTCTTATCTTGTGTAGTAATCTTTATTGTGACATCTTATCAAAAGCCTTTTGGAAATCCAAGTACACCACATCTACAGTTACCCTTTATTCACCTTGAATGTCAAAAAACTCTAGGGGCAAGATTTTCTCCTCATTGGGCGGGCGGGCCTGGGACCGGCCACGCAACGGTCCACCGCCCTCGATTGGGTCCCCACTGCGATTTCACTGAAACGCTCAGTGCTGCCTGGGGGGGTGGGGGGGGTGAGGGGGATGGAGGACGAGCGCAGAAGTCAATGCATGCACACAGGTGCACTCAGTGAAAGCTCCTTGAAGGCACAGATCTGCCTCAGGGAGCTGAAGATTTAAAACATGAAAAATAAAGAATGGGAAAATAGGGGAACCATGTCCCCTCATGTGACTCTGTCACATGAACAGGGACGTGTTAAAAATTAATTTTAAAAGTGTTTTAAAATCACCAGTCAAAACCTCATCCCACCTGTGGATGAGGTTTCACAAAAAATGCAAAGGCTGCTTGGCCTATTCGCCTGCCCGCCAACCAAACGGTTGGATGGGCATCAAAAAGTTCCATTTAATTAACTGATTAATTAAGGGCCTTAATAGGCATCTTAACCATCAGCGGGTGCGCTGCCGCCTCTCGCGTGTGCCCACCAAGTAAAATATCACAACGTCATTGCGCACTATTTTACTCTCGTTCAGGTCAGGTGTGTGCCTGCTTGATGAGGGAAAAATGCTACCCTAGCAAATTAGTTAAACATGACTTCCCTTTCACAAAGCCATGTTGACTCTGCCTGATCAAATGGTGATTATCTAAGTATCCTGCTTTAACATCCTTAATAATGGATTCTAGCACTTTCCCTATGACAGATGTTAGGCTAACTGGCCTATAGTTTCCTCTTTTCTGCCTTCCTCCTTTCTTGATTAAAGGTATTACATTAGCTATTTTCAAATCCCTTGGAACCTTTCCAGAATCTAAGGCATTTTGGGAGATTATAACCAATGCATCTGCTAAATGTGCCGCCACTGCTTTTAAGACCCTAGGATGCATCCGTTCCTGGGGACTTGTCAGCCTTTAGGTCTAACAGTTTTCCTAGCACCCTTTCCCAGGTGATGGTGATTGTATTAAGTTCATTCCTCCATATCATCTCTTGATTTTCAAGAATCTTTGGGAAGTTTACTACTGTGAACACAGATACAAAATACCTATTTAACACCTCCGCCATTTCTTTCTTTTCCAATATCAATTCCCAGACTCTCTCTCTAGAGGACCAACACTAGCTTTAGTTACTCTTTTCCTACTCAAGTACTTGTAAAAACTTTTACTATCTGTTTTTATATTATGAGCTAACTTTTCCTCATATGCTGTTTTCTCCCTCTTTAGTGGATGTGGTGTATTTGGATTTTCAGAAGGCTTTTGATAAAGTACCACATAAGAGATTAGAGTGTAAGATTAAAGCATATGGAATTGGGGGCAATATATTGGCATGGTTTGAGAATTGGTTAGCAAACAGAAAACAGAGAGTAGGAATAAATGGATCTTTTTTGTAGTGGTAGGTGGTGACTAGTGGGGTACCACAGGGATCAGTGCTTGGGCCCCAGCTATTTACAATGTATATCAATGATTTGGATGAGGAAACCAAATATAATATTTCCAAATTTGCTGATGACACAAAACTTGGTGGGAAGGTGAGTGGTGAGGAGAGTGTTAAGAGGCTTTGGGGTAATTTAGACAGGTTGAGTGAGTGGGAAAATACATGATAGATGCAGTATAACATGGATAATTGTGAGGTTATCCACTTCTGTAGGAAAAACAGAATGACAGAGTATTATTCAAATTGTGGTAGATTGGGAAATGTTGATATACAAAGGGACCTGGGTGTCCTTGTACACCTATCACTGAAAGCAAGCATGCAGGTGCAGCAAGCAGTTAAGAAGGCAAATGGTATGTTGGTCTTCATTGTGAGAGGACTTGAGTACAGGAGCAAGGATATCTTACTGCAGTTGTACAGGGCCTTGGTGAGACCACACCTGGAGTATTGTGTGCAGTTTTGGTCTCCTTACCTAAGAAAGGACATACTTGCCATAGAGGGAATGCAGTGAAGATTCGCCAGACTGATATCTGGGATGGCAGGATTGTTGCATGAGGAGAGATTGGGCTGACTAGGCCTGTATTCACTGGAATTTAGGGGAATGAGAGGAGGTCTCATTGAAACATATAAAATTCTGACAGGCTGGACAGACTGGATGCAGGGATGATGTTTCCTCTGGCTGGGGGGTCTAGAACAAGGGGTCACAGTCTCAGGATACAGGTTGCGCCATTTGGGACTGAGATGAGGAGAAATTTCTTCACTCAGTGGGTGGTGAATCTGTGGAATTCTCTGCCACTGAATGCTGTGGAGGCCAAGTCATTGATTATATTTAAGAAAGAGATGGATAGATTTCTGGACTCTAAAGGCGTCAAGGGGTATGGGGAGAGAACGGAAGTATGGTGTTGAGATAGAGGATCAGCCATGATTCGAATGGCCTACTCCTGCTTTCTATTTTCCTAGGTTCGTAAAATCTGTCTAATCCTCTGAACTACCACGAATACTTTGCAGATTTGTGCAGTGTTTCTTTCAGTTTAACACTATCCTTAACTTATTTAGCTATGGATGAAGTATCTTTCTCAAAGAGTCTTTCTTTCTCACGGGGATAAATCTTTTCTGAGAGTTATTGAATATCTCCTTAAAAGTCTGCTACTGCAACTCTTTTGTGCTACCTTTTAACCTAATTTCCCAGTCGGCAACTCTGCCTTCATACTCTCATGGTTACCTTTATTTGGGTTTAAAACACTCGTCATGGACCCACACTTCTCCATTTCAAACTGAATATGAAATTCTATCATGTTGTCATCATGTCACCTAGAGGCTCCTTTACCAGGATTGATTAATCCTGTCTCATTTCACATTACCAGGCCAAGGATAGCCTTCTCCCTGGTTATCTCTAGATAGGGAGGTGGTGGTTTAGTGGTATTGTCACTGGACTAATACTCCAGAGACCCAGGATAATTCTCTAGGGACCTGGGTTTGAATCCCCCAAAAAATCTGGAATCAAAAGTCTAATGATGACCATGAAACCATTGTAAAAACCCATCTGGTTCACTAATTTCCTTTAGGATAGCAAGTCTCCTGGCCTACATGTGACTTCAGACTCACAGCAATGTGGTTTACTCTGAAATGGCCTAGCAAGCCACTCAGTTCTCAAGGGCAATGCCCACATCCCATTAACAAATTAAAAAAAAATAATGCTCTAAGAAATTCTCCTGAAAGCTCTCGATGAACTCATTTTCCAGGCCAGCATTGCCAATCAGATTTTTCCAAACTAGCTGCAGATTAAAGTCACCCAAGATTATCACAGTACCTTTCTTGCACGCCTAATTTATTTCTTCCTGCATATGCTGTTCCACAATGTAATTACTGTTAGGGGAGGGGGGGGCTATAAACTACTCCCAGAAGTGATCTCTTAATTTTACTTCTTATCTCTACTCAAACTGATTCTACATCTTGCTCTTTCAAGCTAAGAGCTTGTCTCAGTACTGTACTGATACCTTGCAGTAAAGGGTGACTGGTTTAATTTTGTTTTGTTTCAATTAAACAGGAGGAGGCTGTTCAGCTCCTTGAGACTGTGCCCCTGTTCAATTAGATTGTGGCAGGTTTATGCCTCAAATCCATTTTCCTGCCTTTGCTCCATATACCTCAACACCCTTACTCAACAGAAATCTATCCAATTGAAAACTCCAATTGTCCATGGCCTTGAGGGGAGCAGAGGTTCAAATTTCTACAACCTTTATTCTGAATGAAAAGGTGCTTCCTGATTTCACTCCTGGTTTTATAAGGATAGATTTGACTTGATACATTTAATAAACTGCCATACAGACTCTCATGATGTTCAAGTTGTATTAATTCGTTGAGCAGGTACTAACATTTTGAATGCCAAAGGCCTCTTTAGGTAAATGAGTACAAAAATACTGGCCAATCGTGATTGCTGAAGTGTCTGCTAACTTAAATATACTGTAACATTAAAGAATAGTTCCAACTGTGAAAACCATGAAGACTTATCGCATGCTGCAGGAGCTTTGAAACCGTGTAAGCTTTGTTCAAAAGTTCACTTTAAACACAGTGACCATCAATCATAGATTTTTAAATCCTGTAGCTCCGACTCGACTACACTCCACACCCTACAAACTGGCACAGCCCCACCTCTAGATAGCACACCTGCTGGTTGACTGCAAACGTCACCAGCTGCAACCTGGTAACCTGCGTGGTGAAGTCCCAGGTTTCAACCTTCCACAGAAAATCTGGAAAACCCTCCACCACATGAGGATGGCCCATGGAAGATGTGGCCACTTGTTCCACAAGTGGAACATGGGGAAAAGTTCAAATTGCGACTGCGGTCATCCAAGTCAGAGCATCGCCCATATACTGACCTTCTGCCCTGAGAGGTCCATTCCTGGTGACATCACAACCATTCACACTGTCAGCTGAAGCCGTTGAATGGATTGTGATGCTTGACATTGAACTATAATTGCTTCCCCAGCCATATGAAATCATTATTATCATAGACTTCTGTAAATATTAATGCAGCTCATCTTCTGCAGCAATATCCCCAGTGAAATTTTTAACTGGTCCCATTCAGAAATAGGTCTGCAGCACCGAGTCCAGCAAGATGCCCACTAACTCATTTCCAACACTCATATAGCTGTTGCCTTCTTATTTTCATAGCCAGTTAATCATTCAAACTATGTTGTGTTGTCACGTCCAACTTTGTTCTTAAGTGATTAAAATCAGATATTCAAGGAGTTTCAATTTACTTTTTCTTGGCAGGCATGACAGACTTCATTAGTACCATGAGTGCTGCAGAGGATTTAAAGAGATTGGCTTTGAGGAATGTTCGAGACTAGTGGAAAATGAAAACTGGTGCCTCAACAGTCTTTACAATCCTTCACAAATTATCTCAAATTACCAACTGAAGGGACACGGTGGATTTGTCAATAGATTTCTGGAAACGGCAGTTACATGGGATCCTATCTTGTCATACATTTAGATGGGATTGTTAAAAGCTGTAGGTCTGTTAGTTTTGTATAACATTTCATACACCCATTCTTAGAAGCACTATTTCCTGGTAAGTGATTACAGACTACACGTAATCTAATTGTCAAGGTGGTGGCAGAGTGGTATTGTCACTGTACTAACATTCCACAGACCCAGGGTAATGCTCTGGGGACTTGAGTTCAAATCCCACCACAGCAGGTGGTGAAGTTTGAATTCAATAAAAATCTGGAAGTAAATTGTTGTAAAATAAAATCTGGTTCACTCCTGACCCTTTAGGGACTACATGTGACTCCAGGCCCACAGCAATGTCCTCTGAACAAGAGCAATTAGGGATGAGTAATAAATGCTGGCCTAGTCAGCAACACCCACATATCCCCATAAAAAAATGAGTAACAGAGACAATTAAAACATGAACCTGGTAGTGACATTCCTTAATTATGTACATCATGTTTAATGCAGTTTTTAATTAATCTTTATTCATCGTGTCTGGATAGAAATAGTTCCACATAATCACAGTATCATAGAGCACAGAAGGAGGCAATCGTTCCAAGGCTGCCTCTTAGAAAGAACAGTCATGCTTCATTCCACACCCCCACTTTTTGACAACAGATTAAAGTCACAATCTTGTAAATTCCTTATCCTCAAGTATCTGTCCAACTCCCTTTTAAAATTATTTAATGGAATCAGCTTCCCCACCTTTTCAGATAGACTGTTCCAGGTCTTGACAACTCAGACTGAAAAAAATTCTCATCTCCCCTCGAGATCTATTGCCAGGGATTTTGAATCTAACGCCTCTGCTTACTGACCCACTCACCAGGGAATAATTTCTCACTAATCTGCTGTATCAGTGTCTCATCGTCTATTAGGTCACTTGCTAATCTTTCCTGTTACAAGGAGAACAGACCTAACTTTTCCAAACTCTGCTCATAACTCAAGTTCATCATCCATGGTAACTTACTGCTAAACCTCCATTATACCCTTCTTAAGGCCATTAGGTTGTTTCTGATGTGGTGCCCAGAATTATCCACAATCCCCCAGCTGAAGCCAAACTAGTCACTTGTAAAGTTCTGGCATAATCTTAGCATTTTTTATATTCTTTTACAGGATTTGGGCATCACTGGCTGGTCCAGCATTTATTATCCATCCCTAATTGCCCTTGAGAAGGTGATGGTGAGCTGCCTTCTTGATTCACTGCAGTCCCTGTGGTGTAAGGTACACCTACAGTGCTGTTAAGGAGGGAGTTCCAGGATTTTGACCCAGCAACAGTGAAGGAACAGCAATATATTTCCAAGTCAGGATGGTGAGTGGCTTGGAAGGGAACTTCCAGGTGGTGGTGTTCACATCTATCCACTGCCCTGTCCTTCAAGATTATGGGTTTGGAAGGTGCTATCTAAGGAGCCTTGTGAATTCCTGCAGTGCATCATGTAGATGGTACACACTGCTGTCACTGGTGGAGGGAATGTTTATGGATGAGGTGCCAGTCAAGCGGGCTACTTAGTCCTGAATGGTGTCAAGCTTCTTCAGTGTTGTTGGAGCTGTACTGCTCCAGGGGGAGTATTCCATCACACTCCTGACTTGTGCCTTGTAACTCTTTTGAGTACAAACCCGTTTCCATCTGTTTCAGATGAAGTTACATTATTTCATAGTTTGCAATTGTGAGATTTGAACTCTTGATCTTGGGGTTACAAACCCAGTACCATAACCACTTGGCTATTTAGGCCAAGCTTAGATGGTGGTCAGGCTTTATGCAGCACAGAAAGAGGCCATTTGGCCCAATGTGTTTGCTCTTTGAAAAGGCTATCTAATTAGTCTCGCTCTCTTGATTTTTCTCCATAGCCCCAAAAATTTGGGTTATTTGTTATTGTGATGAAATCTATATTTTTTGGATTTTTTAAATGTGTTTTTGTAAGTTAACACCTGTGTGGGGGTGGGGGGCAGGGTGAACTTTGGTTGACTGGGGATTGTAACATTTTAGGTACAGAATGTACTGAGGGTTGATACATTCAATCATGCCTAGGAACAGGGGCAGAATCCTGTTGGGAGATTTTAACAGTCCACACACATTAGTTCCAGGGCAGAGTGAACAGCAGCCCATGGGGAACAGAGGGAGAGCAGAGCGGGTCTATTCAGCTGAAGTGCTGCCATTAGCTCCGTGATGTTTAGGGACCTGGGGCTCAGAGAAGCCCCTGGAGCTGCTGGTAGCTCCATGCTGCTGAGAGTTGGGACTCAATAAAGCCCAGGAGCAGTATTTGCTTGTTGCTGCTGGGTAGAAGCAGTTGTTAGCAGCAACATAGCTGAGAAGCTGGCCTGTGTTTAGACACTGGAGTGTAGCCTGGCCACCACAGGGAGATGCTGTAGGTCAGTTCGGCTGGAAAGGAGACCAAGAAGGCTGGACCTGGGAGCAGATTTGTGAGAGATCTGTAACAGCGCACCTTTTGGGTGAGGATTTTACCCATGGACCTTAAGTAGTGTAGAGCTGCTGTCGGCTGGGGATCAGACTAGCTCTTTGAAAGAGAACAGCTGAAGTCTGTCATGGGACCTGTCTTGGTTGTGTCCACTATTTAATATACAGTTTGTGGTGCATTCAACCAGTCTGTTAATTTGTGTTTACCTCATGTTGATTCTGTGTGTTCCAGTATAAGATGAATAGTATTAACTGTTTGCTTTGCTACCTTCGACATAGTAAAATTTCTTCTGTTTGTTTGGAACTGTGGAATCTTGTGGTTTTATTCTCTTAGTAAGTAAACAGGATTTCTAATTTCATCTACTTAAAAAAAAAGTTACTGGTCCTTAACTGGTCCCTTTTTGTAACAAATTTGGGGATCTTATTTAGGAATGTGACAAAATTAGGGGATCTGTTCTGGGATCATCACATTATCTCTTCCAAATGCTCCACCCAAGACAAAACACAAACTGCTGAGTATGACATTTCAATGGTATACGAAAGATGCTCTCCCATTCACATCCACGCTGTTTCGAAAATCCCTTTAATCTCCTTCCTTTCTCTTAGGGTCTAATCATTCCCCCTGAATTAGTTAATGCATGAGTTGATTGCTTCAAGGAACAATCTGCTGGTGGGGATAGTGGGGGAACGGGGTTGGTGGGTGTTGGATAATTAGTGCAGCTGATGGTGACCCAATTTCCAAAGCCTTCTTAAGTGGAGATTGCGTCCTCCACTCTGCATCTTTTTCCGATAGTGCAGACATGATTGGGCGCTTGCTGTGTGGAAAACAATGGGTGGAATTTAATGCCCTCCCTCACGGCAAGGTTGGTAGCGGGGGACACTGAATCAGGCAGGTGGGTGGGAAGTGGGGACCCTGCTGCCTTCCTACCTTCACCTGTTTGTGGTGGGAAGATCAGTGGATGGCCTTAACGCCCTGCTGCCAATTGAGGCCTTTACGTGTGCAATTAATGTGCTGCCACCTCTGATATTAACCCAGTGGAGGGTTAGGTAGTCGTCATGCAGGGAGCATGGTAAGCAAATCCGTGCACTGTTACTGGCTGGCTTACCGGGGCGGGGGGGTCATGGCAGTTGTCCCTTGTTCAAAGGCACTCAGTGCCTAATCAAGGGACCCAGCATCGGGAAAGGGGGAGGGCCAGATGAGAGCCACCCCATTGCCCTTGCTGCCAACCATTCCCCCCATGCAACCCCAATCCCACCGCCATTACTGTGGCCTGGGATCCAGCAACGATCAAAGGCATCAGGTGGGTGTCATACCAGCAACAGCCACTGCCTTCATGGTGGCACTGCTATTCAACAGAGCTGCTGGCCTGTGATTGGCCACCAGCACTCAGTGGACAGGACTTCCATCGCCTGGTATTCCTCAATTCCAGGGAGGCCCACCACTGACCAGTTAAGTGTCTGAATGGCACATGATGCAGCAGGCAAGATCCCCCATCATCTCCAATAAATCTAACCCTATGAGTGAAAACTATGGTCATTTTCTTTTCCCCTCTCTGGCTATTTTGCTATTGATATCTTGCATAAAAAATAAATTCAAAGGTCCAGACACTGGATATTCCAGAGTGCATTGCACACAACCACACAGTGACACTCGGCCTGTTACTGAGTAATACAATTGCACAGAAAGACCTAGACTGCCCTGGGGAACTGCTTAAACTAGACCTGACAAGATTTATTTATATTTGTTCATGGGCATTGCTGCATTTAGTGCCCATTCCCAGTTGCCCTAGAGAAGATGGTGGTGAGCTGCCTTCTTGCAGTCCGTGCGGTGTAAGTACATCCACAGTGCTGTTAGGGAGGAAGTTCCAGGATTTTGACTCAGCGACAGTGAAGGAACGGCGATATAGTTCTAAGTCAGGATGATGTGTGGCTTGGAGAGGAACTTGCAGGTGGTGCTGTTCTCATGTGTCTACTATCCTTGTCCTTCTAGGCCATAGAGGTCACAGGTTTGGAAGGTGCTGTTGAAAGAGTTGGTGAATTCCTGCAGTGCATCTTGTACACACTGCTGCTACTGTGCATTGGTGGTGGAGAGAGTCAGTGAATGTTTGTTATGGTGGATAGGGTGCCAATCAAGCAGGCTTCTTTGTCCTAGATGGTATTGAGCTCCTTGAGTGTTGTTGGAGTTGCACTCATCCAGGCAAGTGGAGAACATTCCACCACACTCCTGACTTGTGCCTTGTAGATGGTGGACAGGCTTTGGGGAGTCAGGAGGTGAGTTACTTTCTGCATGATTCCTAGCCTCTGACCTGCTCTTGTAGCCACAGTATTTATATGGCTAGTCCAGTTTAGTTTCTGGTCAATGGTAACCCCAGGATGTTGATATTGCGGGATTCAGGGGTGGTTGAATGTCAAGAGGTGTTGGTTAGATTCTCTCTTGTTGGAGATGGTTTTTGACTGGCACTTGTGTGGCGTGAATGTTACTTGCTACTTGGCAGCCCAATCCTGGATATTGTCCAGGGGCAGAATCTTCAGCTCAGTGAGCGGGGGCGGGGCAGGTGTAAAATAATCCGGGGTGATGACAGGCGTGCATCCTGACGTCACCGCGTGTCATTTAGGTTTTCAGTTCGACGGACTGCCAAGTCGGTTGCGCCCCCGCCGGACTCTCAAAGGCCTATTAAGGCCTGTTAAAAATCAGTTTAGGCAAACAGCTGAGCTGCCCGTCCAACCTGCAGGCGAAGAGCCTAGGCGGCCTTCGCATTTTTCATGGAACCTCATCCACAGGCGGGATGAGGATTCATGAGTGATTTAAAATTTTCAGAATTTTTTTTTATTAATATTAATGCACATGTCCCAACTCGTGTGACAGTTTCACATGAGGGGACATGTCATAAAAATTTTTACAACAATTTATTACACTGTTTAAACTTAAAACTAATCTCTCTGAGGCACCTCTGTGCCTCAGGGAGATTTCTGCGCTCTTTCACGCACATGTGTGAAAGAGCGCATCCCGACTCAGTGAACCCTCCCAACTGCCCGCACAGGGAACGCTCTGTGCTTCCGGATGCGCGTCACACTGGGTGGGTCTTAATTGGCCCGCCCACGTAAAATGGTGGTGCGGACCCGTTTGGGGGCACTGATCGAGTCCCTGCCCTCACCCGACAGGCAGAAAATTCTGCCCCAGGTCTTGCTGCATTTGGACATGGACTGCTTAATTATCTGAGGAGTTGCGAATGGTGCTGAACATTGTGCAATCATCAGCGAACATCCCCACTTCTGACCTTATGATGGAAGGAAGGTCATTGATGAAACAGCTGAAGATGGTTGGGCCTAGGACTCTACCCTGAGGAACTCCTGCGATGATCTCCCAGGACTAAGATGGCTGACCCCCAACAACCACAACCATCTTCCTTTGGGCTAGGTATGACTCCAACCAGCAGAAAGTTTTCCCTGATTCCCATTGACTCCAGTTTTGCTAGGGCTCCTTGAGGCCACACTTGATCAAATGCTGCCTTGATGTCAAGGGCAGTCACTCTCACCTCATCTTGGGAGTTCAGCTCTTTTGTCCATGTTTGGACCAAGGCTGTAATGAGGTCAGGAGCTGAGTTCCCCTGGCAGAACCTAACTGAGCATCAGTGAGCACATTATTGCTGAGTAAATGCCACTTGATAGCACTGTAGACAACACTTTTCATCACTTTGCTGATGATCACGGTAGACTGTTGGGGTGGTAATTGGCCGGGTTGGATTTGTCCTTTTTGTGGACGGAGCATACCTGGGCAATTTTCCACATAGCCGGGTAGATGCCAGTGTTGTAGCTGTACTGGAACAGCTTGGCTAGGGGCGTGGCAAGTTCTGGAGCACAAATATTGCCACAATCAATAAAAATGGAAAGACACACAATGAGCACATTTCCAAAACCAGTATCTGATGTTTGTTGCTATGATTAGTGAATTGGTGCAAGGATATTTTTAGCAGCTTCAGCAAAGAAATATCGTTTCCTTAACCTTGTCTCTTATTTTATACAAAAAAGAACCATGCGCTGTATAAAAGATTTAATTTAATTTTTTTCTTCAAACTTGTCTATTAAGTGTGCATTAAAACAATTCAAGTAAGTTTCTTGAATTTTTTTTCTCACCAGGATGTGCTTCATTAATTACGGACTTTTTGAAGGTTCAACATTTTACGCATCAGTCTTTGATGGGACAGAGGGAGGAGGGACAAAGAAAACACTTGAAATCTGATAAGCGCATTAGAATTTGCATTCTAAACTACAGATGAAAAATTATAAAGATTAAATCATATCAAAATTTGCATCATATAGAAATACATCAAAGAAATGAATTGTGACATGCAACAGCAACTTGCATTTATATAACACCTTTATCATAGTAAAAACTCCCAAAGCACTTCACAGGAGCATTTTCAGACAATTGATCCAAAGAAGGAGGCATCAGGACTAGTGACCAAATGCTCAGTTAAAGGGATAGGCCTTAAGGGAGAAGGATGTGGAGAGATTTGCAATGGGAATTCCAGAGCTTTCCAGAGCTGGCTATAGGTGTGGCCGTCAATCATCGGGTGAAAGAATTTCAGCATACACAAGAGGCCAGAGTTCAAGGATCATAGCGTTCTCGGAAAGGTTGCAAGGCTGGAGGAGGTTATGAAGATAGGGAGGGGTAAGGCCAAGGAGGGATTTGAACACAAGGATGAGAATTGTACATTTGAGGTATTGGTGGAATGGGAGCCAATGTAGGTCAGCAAGCCCAGCAAGGCGAATGGAATTGGTGAGAGGTAGGATACTGACAGCAGAGTTTTAGATGAGTGCAAGACTATGCCAAGTGAATATTTAATGGCTTTAATGTTTGCTACCTACCTCATTGGAATCCCGTGCTTTGTCTGTGGTTTCTTGTTCAGCCTGTTCAGGTGACATGTTCTCTCTGAAAGAGAAGTTAAGGATATATTTACACAGGATGTTACTAGAGGCCAGAAAAAGACAAACATGTGGGAAACTTACAAGTGCACCATTTGCAATACGCCATTTTCCCTGAGTTATGATGTCAAAAGGCATGAAGATGTTGGTACTAGCAAAGTGCACCTTCATCATCTGTGTGAGGTATACATACACAACTGATTGATTGATGTTGCAATGACCATCTACTGCAGCCTGCAATGACCCTGAGGTATAAAAGCTGAGGATCACAGCAGCCTTAACAGCCAAGGGCAAGGAAGAGCGTTACCTGGAGCTAGGCTGCAGCCAGGTGCAAAGCACTGAAAGTATCCTGGTAAAGTTCAGTATCCTCACACCCTACTCCTCACTGAACTGCAGGTATGTGGTTTTTAGTCTGTACACTCTAGTGGGGTAAGGCCACCTGTGGGCTTCCCTCCTCCTGCCTCTCCGTTTTGCAGCTGGGATGGACCCTCACACATTACTCTAGCCTCTTCTTCCGGCCACAACAGCGTTCCGATCAGTACATCCTTCAACAGCACCTCTCAGATCCATGACCTCCACTGCCTAGAAGGCCAAGTGCAGCACGTGCATGGGAACACCATCGCCTCCAACTTCACCATCAAGTCACACAACATCCTCATGTGGACATATATTACCAGTCCTTCCCCATCACTGGGTCAAAGCTTAACCTAACAGCACAGTGGAGTTCCTGCACCATATTTACAGCAGTGGTTAAAGGCAGTGCACTACCACCTTTTAGAGGTATGCAATAAATGGTGGAATTGAAACAATGGGAGAATTAATTTAAAGAGCCATCAATAAAGTTAATCAGAAGACCCAAGTCAAAATAAAAAAGTAGTGCTCTCACATGACCTCAGGATTCCCAAAGCACTTCATAGCCAATGGAGCAGAAATGCTGTAAAGTAGGAAAACATGGCAACCATCTTGACACAGAGAGATCCCACAAACAACCACTTAAGAACGCCACCACTCTTCCACAAATAGTGCCATGGGATCTTTCATGCCCAACCATAGGGAAAGTTTAACATGAAGCTTAAGCAGCCAGAACAGCAAGTGTCTCACAGCTGGTCAAAACAAAGCAACAAGTGATTTAGCCAAGAGCTGCTGATAATCCCATCCACTGCTGCCCACCCCATCATTTGTAGACTTGTTGTATGTTATGCAATATTGTCTATTGTAGACCTGATCAATTGTTGAAAACAGCATTTGGGCCCTTAAGCATTTGCAGAATAAATAGGTGTAGTCTATAGGTGGGTGCATGACATGTAAAAAAGGTGGCCCACCTTAAAATGGTGGCGGCTATTCTTCTAGTGTGAAATGGGTAGGTGAGAGTGTGATGCTGTTTTCACTGTCCAGATAGCCACTATATTAATGTTAAGTAATTTTAAATTATCCCTCGTCTTTTCAAAGGCTGTTTGCAATCAGATAGAGTCATAACAGCACAGAAAGAAGCCATTCAGCCCATCGAATTGATGCAGGCTCTCTGTGGGCAATCCAGTCAGTCCCATTCCCTGCTCTATCCCCATTGCCCTAAAAGTTTATTTCTTTCAATTGCCCATCTAATTTCCTTTTATAATCAGTGATCTCCATTTCCTCCACCCTCATAGGCTGAGAGTTCCAGATCATTACCACTCGCTGCACAATGAGGTTCTTCCTCACACCCTCAGTAACTCTTGCCCCAAACCTTAAACTGTGTCTCTGGTTCTTCTACCATCAGCTATTGGGAATGGCTTTCCTTTGTCTGCTTTATCTAACCCTGTCCATCTCTATCAAATCTCCCCTCAATCTCCTTTGCTCCAAGGAGAACAGCCCCAACTTCTCCAACCTAACCTCATAGCTAAATTCCTCCCTCCTTGGAACTGTTCTGGTAAATCTCATCTGCATCCTCTCAAGGACCCTCTCATCCTTCCTAAAGTGTGGTGACCAGACTGGACATAATACTCTAGCTGTGGCCAGGCCAGAGCTTTACGTATGTCCAGCATAACTCCCCTGCTTTAGTAATCAATACCTCTATTTATGAAGATCAAGATCCCATATGCTTTGCTAACAATTCTCTCAATAGGTTCTGCCACTTTCAAAGGTTTTGCATATGAACCCCCAGGCTCCCTCTGTACCCTCTTTAGAACTGTGCTATTAAGCCTATATTGCGTCTCTTTATCCCCTCTGCCAAGATGCATCATCTCACACTTCTCTGTATTAAATTTCATCTCTCACTTTTATGCCTATTCTGCTAGCCTATGTGCATTGTAGTTGATTGATATCACCCTCACTGGTTGCCACACCTCCAAATTTGGCATCATCGACAAATTTAGAAATTATACTCTGCAGTCCAATAACCAGGTCATTTGTATATTTAGTAAAAAATCCTTGGGTAACACCACTGTCTGCCATCCTCCCATCTGAAAAACAATTAGTTACCACAACTTGTTGTTTTCTGTCCTTAAGCCAATATTTTTACAGAAGCTGACATTGACCCATCGCTTCCATGAGCCTCAGTTTTGTTAACCAGTCTTTTATCATATCGCCCATCAAAGGAAGACGAGTTAAACCTGTGGGAATTGTGGAGAGACTGGACAATGCAGGAAGCTAGCAAGGAGCGAGACAGCCTCAGGTCCATGGATTATACATCAAGATCCCTCCTCTCCATAACCAACCTTTTATGTTGTACCTTGTCTAATGCTTTCTTAAAATGCTTATGGACAACATCCACTGCATTCCCTTCATTGACCTTCTCTGTTACTTTATAATGAAATGCAACTAGTGAAGCCATTATAAGTCCATGCTGGCTCTCCTTTGTTAACTTAAACCTCTCTAAGTGCCTGTTAATTTTTTTCCTGATTATTGTTTCTAAAACTTTTCTCACCACTGATGTTAAACTGACTAGCCTGTAGTTATTAGGAAAGTCCTTACACATTTTCTGGAATAAAGCTTTCAAATTTGCCACTTTCCAATCCTTTGGCACCTCCCATGTATCTAGGGAAGATTGGAAGATTATGGCAAACCCTTCTGCTATCGCCACTTCCACCAAGCAATCTGGTAACTTGTCCACTCTGAGCACATCCAGCTTTTCCAGTACATCCTGCTTATCACTTTCACCCCTTCCGCTGCTCCTACTATCTCTACTCTCGGTATTTTGACAACATCCATTTCCTTAGTAAACACCAATACAAAGGACCGGTCAAGAACTTCTCCTGAATCCATTTCAGAAATTCCTTCCCCTCCTTACTTTTACTCTAACACTAACCCAATTGATATTTGAGTAACTAAAGTGCTCCAACATCACCACTCTATAGTTCTTGCACATCTCTGCGATTTTCCTGCAGATTTGTTCCTCTCTCTCTCACTATTTGGCAGGCTATAGAATATCCCCAGTAGCGCAGTCATACCTTTTTTGCATCTCAACTCTAACTAAATGGATTCTCTCCTTGTCCCCTCAAGGACATCCTCTCTTTCCAACATTACAATATCTTCCATAATCAGCATTGCCACTTCACCTCCCTTTTTCCTTCTTTTGTCTTTTCTAAGCACTTTAAATCCTAGAATGTTAAGCGCCCAGTCCTCGTCATTGTTTAAGCCACATCTCCATTTTTTTCTACCAAATCATATTCTCAGACTGCTTTTCTGATCATAATTCACCGAACCGTATTTATTTCACTTTGTACTTTTTCATACATGCATTGTAATCCTGTTCTTGTATTCCTCATTGACTTTCTTAGTTTGTTCCTATCTAATATGGCATTATTTCCTTCTCTAATGCTATCCAACACTCTCACTTTATGCACTTTATTCCTCTTTTGTACTTCTACAAGCTGGTGTCATCCTCCTGCCAATTTTGTTTAAAACTACACAAGTGAATCTCCCAATGAAGGCACTGGTCCAGTCCTGTGTGGGTGCAACCCATCCCTTTTGAATTGGTGCCTCCAGCCCCAGAAATGATCCTAATGCCCCAAGAATCTGCCTCAAGACACACACTGATCCTCCCTATCTGCCTATTTCTACTCTCACCCACATGGCTGTGAGAGTAATCCACAGATTGCTACCTTCAAGGTCCTACTTTTTAAATGTTCTCCCTCGTTCATAAAAGTCTGACCATAGGACCTCAACACCTGCCCTTGCTATGTAATTGGTACCAATGTGTACCAGAACTTCAGTCCCACTGCCTTGACCCTGTAGAATATTCTGCGTCCTCTCTGTAATATCCTTTAACCCGGCACCAGGGAGGCAACAAACAATGCGGGACTCACAATGACGGTTATAGAATTGATTGACCGTCCCCCTATTATGGAATTCCATAAAACGACTGCATTTCTATGTTTCGCTGCCCCCTCCTCTACAGTCCATGCCCATGGTCTGGTCTGCACTCCTCAGGGTGTCGTCACTCCCAGCAGTCTCCAACACTGAGTAACTGTTTGAGAGTGGCGCACAACCCCACCTGCCGTTTCCTCTGACTCCCCTCCGCCACCCCTGTACTTCCTGCCTCTTCCTACTCTTCCCTGATGGCCGCCCACCTACTTATCCTGAACTTTTACTACCTGTGGCGTGACCATCTCCTGGAGCATATGATCCAGGAAACACTTGTCCTCCCTGAGCTCGAGCTGGAGCAGCTGGAGACAGTTCCTTTACACACAAAGTGTCCTGAAAGTCCCACATGGCACTGAAATTGCAAGGAACAGGTCTCAAGATGCACATCCATGATTGAGAAAAATCCCTACTCAGCTTTTTACAATCTGGTTAGTACCTTATTTAAACTATCAATTTAATTAATGCCTCTAGACCTCAGCTCCCTGATCTTGCTGTCTCCCACTCTCTTTCACAGATGTCTCCTTGAGCAAAATTTAATGACACCTCAACAGCAATTTGGAGGTGGGGGGTATTTAATCGGGTGGGAGTATGTGGGGTGGGTACACCGCTGATTTCCCACCTCTGTCTAATTAAGTCTGGGGCCAGGAAGACTTCATCCTGCCGCTGCTGATCTTCAATCAGGGGTGGGAAGAGGACTTGCACGAGGAGGAAGCCCAGAAACCAAACCCCATCGAGTTTGCTTGCGGGCTTCTGGGGGAGGGGTGGAGCCTAGTTCAAAACATTATGCGCACCCACACGCCAAGCGTAATGTTCTGCTCATGAAGTTTGTTCCAGACTCCAGCCACCCTCTGGGTGAAAAAAAAGTTCCTCACATCACATTTACTCCTTTTTAGTCCTCTGTAGAAACCATACTTAGCTCCTGTATTTATACTAGCAAAAATTCCAAAGATCTAATTCAGCCCCACTGACAGCCATTACTAGCTCGAATTAGCCACCTAATTAACTAACGATGTAACTGCCACTAGGCCTATTTACCACTGACACTGTGAAAGAAATTACAAGCGAAGTTTAAACTTCAATGCGAAAGGCAAAATTTAACTAAATTTTAGAAAGAGATCAACATTTATAAACCTTAAAATTCTCTTACCAAATTCCCAGAGCACTGTACTCTGTGGAAGCAATACTCCGTAAAACTGGACACATATCACATACTGCGCAAGCCATGAGGATGTGTGTTGCTGTACATGTAATTCCCCCTCTCTGCTTCATGAGCTCCAGCTGGGAACATGGACGAGCAAACTGAAAAGCACTTTCACAGCTTCAAAGTCAGTTCTACACATCAAGCAGTCAGTGGGGCTTCTCGACATGAGGGAATGGAGACCTGACAAGATTCGACATTTACATCACTGTTGACAGTGGCCAAATATAGTCACATTGTAGCATTGGGTCTCATCAGTTTGTCATTTAATTCTAAAATCCTTCCTAACCTACAAATGGTTTAAATGGTAAAAGTATTTTTTCTTTTAAATGATGCTTCCAATGTATAGAGTGAGGCAAATGTCTGCTCGACAGGCTGGAAAATGGGAGTGAATCCTTCTTTGGGATTCCCTCCATTATGAAAAATCCCACTGGAATGGACTGTTGGCAAATGTTCTGAACTACCATTTTCTCTGGAAATGAGATGCTGTTAATGGAGGATGGCTGCATTAGAGCCATTGGGAGTGGTAACATGGGCTACTGCTTGAAATGGGGATTCCCCATCTGTACGCAGTCGATGGGTGGTCACCACCCCCTGGGGTCTATTCACTTTCTTCCACTACAATCCAAGGCCATGGGAGCTTTCTCTTCTCCATGCTTCCTTCTCCCTCTGCTATTCTGCTCTAACCATTCAGAGCTTCTTGGAACCCATCTTTTATTTTTCTTAACTCGTTTCATTCACTCCTGCCCTTTTGCTTTCCAGCATCATCCCTTTTGACATTTAATCACTCCTGCCCTCTACCCTACTGCAGTCCTTCCCTTTCAGTCTTTCCCCCTCCCACCCGCCCCCCCACCCTCCAGCTGGACTTTGACTCTGTATTTGTTTAAAAGCTATTCTTCTCTTACCTCCTTAAATTTTGATGAAAGGTCATTGACCTGAAACATTAACTCTGTTTTTCTCTCCACAGAAGCTGCCAGTCTGCTGAATATTTCCAGAATTTTCTGTTTTTATTTCAGATATCTGGCTTCCACAGTATTTTGCTTTAGACTTATATCTCTCACCTGGGTGACTGATATGCCAACTCTCGAGGGAGCCTTGCTCACGTCCAAATGGGATTTTCAAATCGCGCAATTTGTTTTCCTGAATACAGAGGTATTTGTGAAAGAGGCTGTGGCTTTTCCCAAAATTTACTGGGAGGGTGGTCTGGCAGTCCTGGGGCACACAGCTCAAGCTGGATCATGGCTGACAGTGACATAAAGGTGACTTTAATGTCAGGAAGAACGGTGAACTAAACTCGCCCCTTTGAAGGAAACTTGCTCATGGGATATAACATTGGTGCCCAGTCTCAGTCAAGGCTAGAGGACAAACACAGGCTGGTCACTTAGATGCTGCAGCTTCCAGCAAATTGTGGTCAGCGCTGCTTTACCGCACCCAGTGATTAGATCAGCACGGGTTTTAAATGTTGTGAAACATCAAATTATGCTCACTGTCTGAGTTGTTCATATTTTACAGCGGGAAGGTAGTGAAACATTCATAATGCTCATGGTACTCACATTTCCAAGATCCTGTGCACAAACACCTAATATTTTATTCGACCTTTGCAGGAGAAACTACATTTACACTCAGCAGGCTTCCCACTCCATTTTACCAGCTTGGTGTAATCTCCATTCAGTATAATCTCCGATTCTCCCCCGTCTCAGCTTATCTACTGCTGAAACCCTCATTCATGCCTTTGTTATCTCTAGACTCAACTTCCAACCCACTCCTGGCTCTCCCACATGCTACTTCCTGTAAAGTGAGGTCATCTAAACTCTGTTGCCCATGTTCTAACTCATGAGTCTTATTTACCCATTATGCCTGCGCTTGCTAACCTATAATGACTCCTGGTTAAGCAACATCTCAATTTTAAAAATTCTCACCTTTGTTTTCAAATCCCTCCATGACCTCTCCCCTCCTTATCTCTTTAACTTCCTCCAGCCCTAGAGCCCCCTAAGATATCTGCACTCATCTAATTCTGGCCTCGAGTATCCCAATTTTAATTGCTCCAGTATTGGTGGCTGTGCCTTCAGCTTCCTAGACTCTAAGCTCTGGAATTCCTTCCCTAAACCTCTCCGCTTCCCTACCTCCTTTAAGATGCTCCTTAAAACCCAGGTTTTAGACATCTATCCTCATATCTCCTAGCATAATAACACTCCTATGAAATGCCTTGGGACATTTTGTTCCATTAAAGGTGCTATATAAATACCGTATATACTCATATAAAAGTCAATCTCATATAAAAGTTGACTTTTGGCCTTAAAAAAATAGTATTTTTCATATACCTTGTATAAAAGTCAACCCTAGTGTTTCAGGGATCAAAGCCCAAAACTTTTCAGAACTGAAGTACCTGTATAACCTCTATAATCACAGCAAAATCCTCAATTTATTATTCATTAAAAACATTATACATACTGTATTTCCTTACACTCCTACTTGTCAATTCAGGCAGGAGAAATGTAGGTCAGTTTTGATTTCTGGGGGCAGAAACTGTTATGAGGATGTGCTTTTTGAATATATAATTTCAGACTCTCAGACAGTGTGATTTAAAAAAAAAACTGCCCAAGCTGCTGTAATGCACACAATCTCGCATTTCACCAAGTGGGATGAAGACAGACACTCAAGCATGGAAGCATGAAAGATCCCATTCCCTGTCGGTTCACACCACCCTGAGACTTTTCAAATGTTTCTGAGATGAGACATCAAAGTGCAATTACCTGTTCTGAAACAATGGGCAGAATATTGCTGTCAGTGTGCAGGGGTGGGCCCGACACGCCTATGTGTAAAATGACGCGTGATGACATCGGGCATGCATCCGGGAGGCGGCTGCACACATGCCAAACTGTCAACAGCCGATTAAGGTGGATTCAAAATTGGCTTAGTTGTAGGAGACAGAGGGTGATGACAGAAGGCTGCTTTAATGATTGGAAGCCAGTGTCCAGTGGCATCCACAGGGATCTGTGCTGGGTCCCCTATTATGCGTCATTTATATAAACAACATAGATGGCTATGTGGGGGGGGGTAGGATTAGTAAGTTTGCGGATGACACAAAGATTGGCCGGGTGGTTAACAGTGAGGTTGAGTGTCTTGGGCTACAGGAAGATATAGACGGAATGGTCAAATGGGCAGATAAGTGGCAGATGGAATTTAATCCTGAAAAGTGTGAGGTGATACACTTTGGAGGGAGTAATTTGACAAGGAAGTATTCAATGAACGGCATGACACTAGGAAGTTTTGAGGAACAAAGGGACCTTGGCGTGTGTGTCCATAGATCTCTGAAGACAGAGGGGCATGTTAGTGGGGTGGTGAAAAAGGCACATGGGACACTTGCCTTTATCAATCGAGGCATAGATTACAAAAGTAGGGAGGTCATGTTGGAGTTCTATAGAACCTTGGTGAGGCCACAGCTGGAGTACTGTGTGCAGTTCTGGTCGCCACATTATAGGAAGGATGTGATTGCACTGGAGGGGGTGCAGAGGAGATTCACCAGGATGTTGCCTGGGATGAAACATTTAAATTATGAAGAGAGGTTGGATAGACTTGGGTTGTTTTCGTTGGAGCAGAGAAGACTGAGGGAGCAACCTGATTGAGGTGTACAAGATTATGAGGGGCATGGACAGGGTGGATAGGGAGCAGCTGTTCCCCTTAGTTGAAGGGTCAGTCACGAGGAGACACAAGTTCAAGGTGAGGGGCAGGAGGTTTCAGGGGAATGTGAGGAAAAACATTTTTACCCAGAGGGTGGTGATGGTCTGGAATGCGCTGCCTGGGTGGGTGGTAGAGGCGTGTTGCCTCACATCCTTTAAAAAGTACCTGGAAGAGCACTTGGCACATCATAACATTCAAGGCTATGGGCCAAGTGCTGGTAAATGGGATTAGGTAGGTAGGTCAGCTGTTTCTCAAGAGTCAGTGCAGATTCAATGGGCCAAAGGACGTCTTCTGCACTGTGTGATTCTGTGATTCTGTGAAGCCCATTAAAAAAGCAATTAAGGTCATTAGCAATGCTGCACCTCTAACCTTAAGATTGGTGGGCAGGCAAAGAGCGCAAATGGCCTTCACGTTTTTCAAGAAACCTCATCCACAGGCGGGATGAAGTTTCCTGAAGCTTATATAAAATAAATAAATAAATAAAGTTCCTATAAGCCTACCCTCTTACTCTGCCATCTGTACTCCTGTGTGTGTGCATGTGCGTGTGTGCATGTGTGTGCATGTGTGTGTGTGTGTGCATGTGTGTGTGTGCATGTGTGTGTGTGTGTGTGTGTGTGTGTGCGTGTGTGCGTGTGTGTGTGTGCATATGTGTGTGTGTGTGTGTGTGTGTGTGTGTGCATGTGTGTGTGTGTGTGTGTGTGTGTGTGTGTGCATGTGTGTGTGTGTGTGTGGGCCCAGACGAATGTGTGTGACTGAATGAATGATGGTCGCGTTTTACCTAGTTTGTTTTTAGCTCGGGAAATAGGTTCAATTAACTTATCTTGTTCTTTATTCTGCCTAGGAAAGCCTGTTTAAATCATTCTATTCAACCTCAAAGTGTAAATAATGGGACTGTTAGAGAATCAGCGAAGCACATCCTCCCTAAATTCTCAAGAAAACCCTGTTACGATCAAACATGGTGTGGGAGAATAGGGGAGTCATTTCACATCCCCATACGGTGTTATTGAGAAAACTAACAATTTGGCGAAGAGAAATAAACAGCGCACATGGAAACAGGATGTATGGGCCAACTTCCAGATCAAACATTAAGTAAATGAAGGTCCAGTTCGTGTGTCATCGGCCATCACCCTCAGCCTTCCTGAGGAGGGGATGGGAGGCTCGAGCCTTGCCAGTCAGGTCCTTGCGAATGCTGACTTAGTGCAATCCCCCTGCACCAAGGGTTGGGGCCATCAGTGAAACATTTTCTAACAGTGCAACCCTTCCTTTTCTTTCACCTTCTCCTGCCCCCAAGCATCATGGGAATTGCAGGCTCAGCCACACCGCCATTTTATCTCCCAGTATGTGGGGGTATAGGGAGGCACATTAAAAACAGAGAGAGAGAGAGAGAGAGATAATAAACAAGTGGTGTGGGCACCGCTTCCCCCATTAACTTATGGATTCTTATGGAGCCATGTTAGGTGTGCTGGGCAGGTAGGTATTTTAGTTGAAAAGTAAGTCCCTCAAAAAGATTACCCATGTAAAAGCCTTAATTTCTGCCTAAAAAATTGGTCTCAAAAATTTGACTTTTACAGGAGTATATACAGCAAATATAAATTGTTGTTGTAGATTAAACTATAAAAATGTTAGAAAACCATATTGTCAAACTAGTTTTCAAGAATTCTATTTTGTATGCGTGTGTGTGCGAGTGTGTGTATGTGTAGATATAAATTGTTCATTGTTAGTTGTTAAATATACACTTTTTTATGCCCATCACACAACAGTTAGGAGGCAAACTTCAGAAAAGTGTGCTCAAGAGGCAATTAATAGCCAATACCTGACCCTGCAACATAATGGTTGACATAGCAAAATTAATGGAAATACTGACTGAAAAATGTGACCAAAAATCACAACAGAATGAAAGATTTATGTTCAGGAAGTGCAGGTTATAAACAAAATTGATATGTACACATGACATTTACAATTCCAGTCTTTACATTTCCAACTTGCAGAAGTTGAACACAGTTTCAAATTAGCAGCAAAAGCCATCAACCATTGTCCAGTCATCTTCTAAGTTACGCTGCCCCTCAGGGAAGCAGCTAGCAAATTTTGAAATATAGACATACCCAGAATTAACCAGGAATGAATAGATCAAGCTGACTTGATAGTTGGGTGCTAAAGAGACTTTTATGCATTGCAGCAGGTGTAAAGGGAATGGACTTAGGGAAGATTAGAGAAGTTTAACTTCTAGGGTCTAAAAAAGGTGGATAAGGGTGGACATGAGTGAAGTATCTGAAATATTAAACTTTCCATATAGTATTTAAACCAGGATTACCTTTAAGGCCAGTTAAGCAAGGCATTGAAACTATAAATTTAGTTATGGGAAAAATAAACATTCAATAGATGCTAATTAAATGTATGACAAATGTTGAAATGAAGTGCCAGGTAACGGACTGTCAAAGGTGCCAAGGGAAGACAAAATAGACAAGATTAGGAAAGCTGGATATTAAACTTGGAAAATTGGCTTCAGAGCTGGGTGGTGTGGTTGGGTTGATTGATGCCGGGCTGGGTATTTTGATTTGCTGCCGGGCTAGGTATTTTGGTTTGATTAGTACCGGGCTGGGTATTTTGGGTTTGATTGATGCCAGGCTGGGTAATTCGGTTTGATTGATGCCAGGCTGGGTATTTCGGTTTGATTGATGCCAGGCTGGGTATTTTGGTGTGATTGATGTCGGGCTGGGTATTTTGGTTTGATTGATGCCGGGCTGGGTATTTTGGTTTGATTGATGCCAGGCTGAGTATTTCGGTGTGATTGATGTCGGGCTGGGTATTTCGGTTTGATTGATGTCGGGCTGGGTATTTTGGTTTGATTGATGCCGGGCTGGGTATTTTGGTTTGGTGCTGGGTTGGGTATTTTGGTTTGATTGGTGCCGGGCTGGGTATTTTGGTTTGATCGGTGCCGGGCTGGGTATTTTGGTTTGATGAGTGCCGGGCTGGGTATTCTGGTTTGATTGGTGCTGGGCTGGGTATTTTGGTTTGATTGGTGCCGGGCTGGGTATTTTGGTTTGACTGGTGCTGGGCTGGGTATTTTGGTTTGATTTGTTCCGGGCTGGGTATTACGGATTGATTTGTTCTGGGCTGGGTATTATGGAATGATTGGTGCCGGGGTGGGTATTTTGGTTTGATTGGTGCCGGGCTGGGTATTTTGGTTAGATTGGTGCTTGGCTGGGTATTTTGGTTAGATTGGTGTGGGCTGGGTATTTTGGTTTGATTGGTGCGGGCTGGGTATTTTGGTTTGATTGGTCCTGGGCTGGTATTTTGGTTTGATTGACGTCGTGCTGGGTATTTTGGTTTGATTGGTGCCGGGCTGGGTATTTTGGTTAGATTGGTGCCGGGCTGGGTATTTTGGTTTGATTTGTTCCAGGCTGGGTATTATGAATTGATTGGTACTGTGCTGGGTATTATGGTTTGATTTGTTCCGGGATGGGCATTATGGATTGATTGGTGCTGGTCTGGGTATTTCATTTTGATTGGTGCTGGGCTGGATATTTTGGACTGATTGGTGCCAGGCTGGGTATTTTGATTTGGTTGATGTCGGGCTGGGTACTTTGGTTTGATCGGTGCCGGCTTGGGTATTTTGGTTTGATTGGTGCCAGGCTGGGTATTTTGGTTTGATTGGTGCCGGGCTGGGTATTTTGGTTAGATTGGTGCCGGGCTGGGTATTGTGGTTAGATTGGCACCGGGATGGGTATTTTGGTTTGATTCTTGTCAGGCTGGGTATTTTGGTTAGATTGGTGCCGGGCAGGGTATCATAGTTTGCTTGGTGCCTGGCTGGGTATTTTGGTTTGATTGGTGCGGGCTGGGTATTTTGGTTTGATTGGTCCTGGGCTGGGTATTTTGGTTTGTCTGACGTCGGGCTGGGTATTTTGGTTTGATTGGTGCCAGGCTGGGTATTTTGGTTTGATTGGTCCTGGGCTGGGTATTTTGCTTAGATTGGTGCCGGGCTGGGTATTTTGGTTTGATTGATGCCGGGCTGGGTATTTTGGCTTGATTGGTGCCGGGGTGAGTATTTTGGTTTGATTGGTGCCGGGCTGTGAATTTTGGTTTGATTGGTGCCGGGCTGGGTATTTTGGTTTGATTGGTGCCGGGCTGGATATTTTGGTTTGATTGATGCAGGTCTGGGTATTTTGGTTTGAAGGCTGCCAGGCTGGGTATTTTGGTTTGATTGATGCCAGGCTGGGTATTTTAGTTTGATTGGTCCTGGGCTGGGTATTTTGGTTTGATTGACGTCGGGCTGGGTATTTTGCCTCGAATGGTGCCGGGCTGGGTACTTTGAATTAATTGGTGCCGGGCTGGATATTTTGAACTGATTGGTGTTCGGCTGGGTATTTTGGTTTGGTGCTGGGCTAGGTATTTTGTCTTGATCGATGCCAGTCCGGGTATTTTGGTTTAATTGGTACTGGGCTGGATATTTTGGTTTGATTGGTGACGGGCTGGGTATTTTGGTTTGATTGGTGACGATCTGGGTATTTTGGTTTGATTGGTGCCGGGCTGGGTATTTTGGTTTCTTTGTTGCTGGGCTGGGTATTTTGGTTTGTTTGTTGCCGGGCTGGGTATTTTGGTTTGATTGGTGCCGGGCTGGATATTTTGGTTTAATTGGTACCGGGCTGGATTTCTTGATTTGATTGGTGATGTGCTGGGTATTTTGGTTTGATTGGTGCCGGGCTGGATATTTTGGTTTGATTGATGTCAGGCTGGGTATTTTGGTTTGGTGCTGGGCTGGGTATTTTGGTTTGATTGGTGCCGGGCTGGGTATTTTGGTTTGTTTGGTGCCGGGCTGTGTATTTTGGTTTGATTGGTGCCGGGCTGGGTATTTTGGTTTGATTGGTGATGGGCTGGGTATTTTGGTTTGATTGGTGCTGGGCTGGGTATTTTGGTTTGATTGGCGCCGGGCTGGGTATTTTGGTTTGATTGGTGCCGGGCTGGGTATTTTGGTTTGATTGGTGATGGGCTGGATATTTTGGTTTGATTGGTGACGATCTGGGTATTTTGGTTTGATTGGTCTCAGGCTGGGTATTTTGGTTTGGTGCCAGGCTGGGTATTTTGGCTTGATTGATGCCAGGCTGGCTATTTTGGTTTGGTGCTGGGCTGGGTATTTTGGTTTGATTGATGCCGGGCTGGATATTTTGGTTTGATTGATGTCGGGCTGGGTATTTTGGTTTGGCGCTGGGCTGGGTATTTTGGTTTGTTTGTTGCTGGGCTGGGTACTTTGGTTCAATTGGTGCCGGGCTGGGTATTTTGGTTTGATTGATGTCAGGCTGGCTATTTTGGTTTGGTGCTGGGCTGGGTATTTTGGTTTGATTGGTGACGATCCGGGTATTTTGGTTTGTTTGGTGCCGGCTGGGTATTTCGGTTTGTTTGGTGCTGGGCTGTGTATTTTGGTTTGATTGATGTCGGGCTGGGTATTTTGGTTTGATTGGTGCTGGGCTGGGTATTTTGGTTTGATTGACTGCCGGGCTATGTACTTTGGTTTGATTGGTCCTGGGCTGGGTATTTAGGTTTGTGTGATGTCGGGCTGGGTATTTTGGTTTGGTACTGAGCTGGGTATTTTGTCTTGATTGATGCCAGGCTGGGTATTTTGGCTTAATTGGTACCGGACTGGATATTTTAGCTTGATTGGTGCCTGGCCGGGTATTTTGGTTTGATAGGTGCTGGGCTAAGTATTTTGGTTTGTTTGGTGCCGGGCTGTGTATTTTGGTTTGATGGTGACGGGCTGGGTATTTTGGTTTGATTGGTGACGATCTGGGTATTTTGGTTTGATTGGTGCCGGGCTGGGTATTTTGGTTTGTTTGTTGCTGGGCTGGGTATTTTGGTTTGTTTGTTGCTGGGCTGGGTATTTTGGTTTGATTGGTGCCGGGCTGGATATTTTGGTTTAATTGGTACTGGGCTGGATATTTTGATTTGATTGGTGATGTGCTGGGTATTTTGGTTTGATTGATGTCGGGCTGGGTATTTTGGTTTGGTGCTGGGCTGGGTATTTTGGTTTGATTGGTGCCGGGCTGGGTATTTTGGTTTGTTTGGTGCCGGGCTGTGTATTTTGGTTTGATTGGTGCCGGGCTGGGTATTTTGGTTTGATTGGTGATGGGCTGGGTATTTTGGTTTGATTGGTGCTGGGCTGGGTATTTTGGTTTGATTGGTGCCGGGCTGGGTGTTTTGGTTTGATTGGTGATGGGCTGGATATTTTGGTTTGATTGGTGACGATCTGGGTATTTTGGTTTGATTGGTCTCAGGCTGGGTATTTTGGTTTGGTGCCAGGCTGGGTATTTTGGCTTGATTGATGCCAGGCTGGCTATTTTGGTTTGGTGCTGGGCTGGGTATTTTGGTTTGATTGGTTCCGGGCTGGATATTTTGGTTTCATTGATGGCGGGCTGGGTATTTTGGTTTGGCGCTGGGCTGGGTATTTTGGTTTGGCGCTGGGCTGGGTATTTTGGTTTGTTTGTTGCTGGGCTGGGTATTTTGGTTCAATTGGTGCCGGGCTGGGTATTTTGGTTTGATTGATGTCAGGCTGGCTATTTTGGTTTGGTGCTGGGCTGGGTATTTTGGTTTGATTGGTGCCAGGCTGGATATTTTGGTTTGACTGATGTCGGGCTGGGTATTTTGGTTTGGTGCTGGGCTGGGTATTTTGGTTTGTTTGGTGCCCGGCTGGGTATTTTGGTTTGATGGTGACGGGCTGGGTATTTTGGTTTGATTGATGTCGGGCTGGGTATCTTGGTTTGCTTACTGGGCTGTGTATTTTGGTTTGATTGGTGCCGGGCTGGGTATTTCGGTTTGTTTGGTGCTGGGCTGTGTATTTTAGTTTGATTGATGTCGGGCTGGGTATTTTGGTTTGATTGGTGACGATCTGGGTATTTTGGTTTGATTGGTGCTGGGCTGGGTATTTTGGTTTGATTGACTGCCGGGCTGTGTACTTTGGTTTGATTTGTCCTGGGCTGGGTATTTAGGTTTGAGTGATGTCGGGCTGGGTATTTTGGTTTGGTACTGAGCTGGGTATTTTGTCTTGACTGATGCCAGGCTGGGTATTTTGGTTTAATTGGTACCGGACTGGATATTTTAGCTTGATTGGTGCCTGGCCGGGTATTTTGGTTTGATAGGTGCTGGGCTAAGTATTTTGGTTTGTTTGGTGCCGGGCTGTGTATTTTGGTTTGATGGTGATGGGCTGGGTATTTTGGTTTGATTGGTGACGATCTGGGTATTTTGGTTTGATTGGTGCCGGGCTGGGTATTTTGGTTTGTTTGTTGCTGGGCTGGGTATTTTGGTTTGTTTGTTGCCGGGCTGGGTATTTTGGTTTGATTGGTGCCGGGCTGGATATTTTGGTTTAATTGGTACCGGGCTGGATATTTTGATTTGATTGGTGATGTGCTGGGTATTTTGGTTTGATTGATGTCAGGCTGGGTATTTTGGTTTGGTGCTGGGCTGGGTATTTTGGTTTGATTGTTGCCGGGCTGGGTATTTTGGTTTGTTTGGTGCCGGGCTGTGTATTTTGGTTTGATTGGTGCCGGGCTGGGTATTTTGGTTTGATTGGTGATGGGCTGGGTATTTTCGTTTGATTGCTGTCGGGCTGGGTATTTTGGTTTGATTGG
This sequence comes from Carcharodon carcharias, assembly GCF_017639515.1. Taxonomy (NCBI): domain Eukaryota; kingdom Metazoa; phylum Chordata; class Chondrichthyes; order Lamniformes; family Lamnidae; genus Carcharodon; species Carcharodon carcharias. The sequence goes on along the minus strand of NC_054483.1, from coordinate 53,105,533 downwards.
TGCCGGGCTGGGTATTTTGGTTTGATTGGTGCCGGGCTGGGTATTTTGGTTTGATTGGTGCCGGGCTGGGTATTTTGGTTTGATTGGTGATGGGCTGGATATTTTGGTTTGATTGGTGACGATCTGGGTATTTTGGTTTGATTGGTCTCGGGCTGGGTATTTTGGTTTGGTGCCAGGCTGGATATTTTGGCTTGATTGATGCCAGGCTGGGTATTTTGATTTAATTGGTACCAGGCTGGATATTTTGGCTTGATTGGTGCCAGGCTGGGTATTTTGGTTTGACTGGTGTCAGGCTGGGTATTTTGGTTTGATTGGTACCCGGCAGGGTATTTTGGTTTGATTGTTGCCGAGGTGAGTATTTTTGGTTGTTTGGTGCCGGGCTGGGTATTTTGGTTTGATTGATGCCGGTCTGTGTATTTTGGTTTGGTGCCGGACTGGGTATTTTGGCTTGATTGATGCCAGGCTGGGTATTTTGGTTTAATTGGTACTGGGCTGGATATTTTAGCTTGATTGGTGCCGGGCTGGGTATTTTGGTTTTGTGCCGGGCTGGGTATTTTGGTTGGATTGGTGTCAGGTTGGGTATTTTGGTTTCATTGGTGCCAGTCTGGGTATTTTGGTTTGATTGGTGCCTGGCTGGGTATTTTGGATTGATTGGTGTCGGGCTGGATATTTTGGTTTGGTGCCAGGATGGGTATTTTGGTTCAATTGGTGCCGGGCTGGGTATTTTGGTTTGATTGGTGACGATCTGGGTATTTTTGTTTGATTGGTGCTGGGCTGGATATTTTGGTTTGACTGATGTTGGGCTGGGTATTATGGTTTGGTGCTGCGCTGGGTATTTTGGTTTAATTCGTGCCGGGCTGGATATTTTGGTTTGCTTGGTGCTGGGCTGAGTATTTTGGTTTGTTTGGTGCCGGGCTGGGTATTTTGGTTTGATTGGTGCCGGGCTGTGTATTTTGGTTTGATTGGTGCCGGGCTGGGTATTTTGGTTTGATTGGTGCCGGGCTGGGTATTTTGGATTGATTGGTGCTGGGCTGGGTATTTTGGTTTGATTGGTGCCGGTCTGGTATTTTGCTTTGATTGGTGCCGGGCTGGGTATTTTTGGTTTGATCGATGCCGGGATGTGTATTTTGCATTGATTACTGCCAGGCTGCGTATTTTGGTTTGATTGGTACCGGGCTGGGTATTTTGGTTTGATTGGTGCCGGGCTGGGTATTTTGGTTTGATTGGTGATGGGCTGGGTATTTTGATTTGATTGGTGCCGGGCTGGGTATTTTGGTTTGATTGGTGATGGGCTGGATATTTTGGTTTGATTGGTGACGATCTGGGTATTTTTGTTTGCTAGGTGCCGGGCTGGGTATTTTGGTTTGACTGATGTCGGGCTGGGTATTTTGGTTTGGTGATGAGCTGGGTATTTTGGTTTGATTGGTGCCGGGCAGGAAATTTTGGTTTGCTTGATGCCGGGCTGAGTATTTTGGTTTGTTTGGTGCCGGGCTGGGTATTTTGGTTTGATTGGTGCCGGGCTGTGTATTTTGGTTTGATTGGTGCCGGGCTGTGTATTTTGGTTTGATTGGTGCCGGGCTGGGTATTTTGGTTTGATTGGTGACAATCTGGGTATTTTTGTTTGATTGGTGCCGGGCTGTGTATTTTGGTTTGATTGGTGCCGGGCTCGGTATTTTGGTTTGTTGCCGGACTGGGTATTTTGGTTTGGTGCCGGGCTGGGTATTTTTGTTTGATTGCTGCCAGGCTGGGTATTTTGGTTTGTTTGGTGCCGGGCTGGGTATTTTGGTTTGATTGGTGATGGGCTGGATATTTTGGTTTGATTGGTGATGATCTGGGTATTTTGGTTTGATTGGTGCCGTGCTGGGTATTTTGGTTTGATTGTTGCTGGGCTGGGTATTTTGGTTTGATTGGTGATGGGCTGGGTATTTTGTTTTGATTAGTGACGATCTGGGTATTTTTGGTTTGATTGGTGCCGGGCTGGGTATTTTGGTTTGATTGGTGCCGGGCTGGGTATTTTGGTTTGATTGGTGACAATCTGGGTATTTTTGTTTGATTGGTGCCGGGCTGGGTATTTTGGTTTGATTGTTGCCGGGCTGGGTATTTTGGTTTGATGGGTGCCGGTCTGGTATTTTGCTTTGATTGGTACCTGGCTGGGTATTTTTGGTTTGATTGATGCCAGGATGTGTATTTGGATTGATTACTGCTGGGCTGGGTATTTTGGTTTGATTGGTGCCGGGCTGGGTATTTTGGTTTGATTGGTGCCGGGCTGGGTATTTTGGTTTGTTGCCGGGCTGGGTATTTTGGTTTGGTGCCAGGCTGGGTATTTTTGTTTGTTTGGTGCCAGGCTGGGTATTTTGGTTTGTTTGGTGCCGGGCTGGGTATTTTGGTTTGATTGGTGATGGGCTGTGTATTTTGGTTTGATTGGTGATGATCTGGGTATTTTGGTTTGATTGGTGCCGGGCTGGGTATTTTTGTTTGATTGGTGCCGGGCTGGGTATTTTGGTTTGATTGTTGCCGGGCTGGGTATTTTGGTTTGATTGGTGCCGGTCTGGTATTTTGCTTTGATTGGTGCCGGGCTGGGTATTTTTGGTTTGATTGATGTCGGGCTGGCTATTTTGGTTTGGTGCTGGGCTGGGTATTTTGGTTTGATTGGTGCCGGGCTGGATATTTTGGTTTGATTGATGTCGGGCTGGGTATTTTGGTTTGGTGCTGGGCTGGGTATTTTGGTTTGTTTGGTGCCCGGCTGGGTATTTTGGTTTGATGGTGACGGGCTAGGTATTTTGGTTTGACTGATGTCGGGCTGGGTATCTTGGTTTGCTTACTGGGCTGTGTATTTTGGTTTGATTGGTGACGATCCGGGTATTTTGGTTTGTTTGGTGCCGGCTGGGTATTTCGGTTTGTTTGGTGCTGGGCTGTGTATTTTGGTTTGATTGATGTCGGGCTGGGTATTTTGGTTTGATTGGTGACGATCTGGGTATTTTGGTTTGATTGGTGCCGGGCTGGGTATTTTGGTTTGGTGCCAGGCTGGGTATTTTTGTTTGATTGGTGCCAGGCTGGGTATTTTGGTTTGTTTGGTGCCGGGCTGGGTATTTTGGTTTGATTGGTGATGGGCTGTGTATTTTGGTTTGATTGGTGATGATCTGGGTATTTTGGTTTGATTGGTGCCGGGCTGGGTATTTTTGTTTGATTGGTGCCGGGCTGGGTATTTTGGTTTGATTGTTGCCGGGCTGGGTATTTTGGTTTGATTGGTGCCGGTCTGGTATTTTGCTTTGATTGGTGCCGGGCTGGGTATTTTTGGTTTGATTGATGTCGGGCTGGGTATTTTGGTTTGGTGCTGGGCTGGGTATTTTGGTTTGTTTGGTGCCCGGCTGGGTATTTTGGTTTGATGGTGACGGGCTAGGTATTTTGGTTTGACTGATGTCGGGCTGGGTATCTTGGTTTGCTTACTGGGCTGTGTATTTTGGTTTGATTGGTGACGATCCGGGTATTTTGGTTTGTTTGGTGCCGGCTGGGTATTTCGGTTTGTTTGGTGCTGGGCTGTGTATTTTGGTTTGATTGATGTTGGGCTGGGTATTTTGGTTTGATTGGTGACGATCTGGGTATTTTGGTTTGATTGGTGCTGGGCTGGGTATTTTGGTTTGATTGACTGCCGGGCTATGTACTTTGGTTTGATTGGTCCTGGGCTGGGTATTTAGGTTTGAGTGATGTCGGGCTGGGTATTTTGGTTTGGTACTGAGCTGGGTATTTTGTCTTGATTGATGCCAGGCTGGGTATTTTGGCTTAATTGGTACCGGACTGGATATTTTAGCTTGATTGGTGCCTGGCCGGGTATTTTGGTTTGATAGGTGCTGGGCTAAGTATTTTGGTTTGTTTGGTGCCGGGCTGTGTATTTTGGTTTGATGGTGACGGGCTGGGTATTTTGGTTTGATTGGTGCCGGGCTGGGTATTTTGGTTTGTTTGTTGCTGGGCTGGGTATTTTGGTTTGTTTGTTGGCGGGCTGGGTATTTTGGTTTGATTGGTGCCGGGCTGGATATTTTGGTTTAATTGGTACTGGGCTGGATATTTTGATTTGATTGGTGATGTGCTGGGTATTTTGATTTGATTGATGTCGGGCTGGGTATTTTGGTTTGGTGCTGGGCTGGGTATTTTGGTTTGATTGGTGCCGGGCTGGGTATTTTGGTTTGTTTGGTGCCGGGCTGTGTATTTTGGTTTGATTGGTGCCGGGCTGGGTATTTTGGTTTGATTGGTGATGGGCTGGGTATTTTGGTTTGATTGGTGCCGGGCTGGGTATTTTGGTTTGATTGGTGCCGGGCTGGGTGTTTTGGTTTGATTGGTGATGGGCTGGATATTTTGGTTTGATTGGTGACGATCTGGATATTTTGGTTTGATTGGTCTCAGGCTGGGTATTTTGGTTTGGTGCCAGGCTGGGTATTTTGGCTTGATTGATGCCAGGCTGGCTATTTTGGTTTGGTGCTGGGCTGGGTATTTTGGTTTGATTGGTTCCGGGCTGGATATTTTGGTTTCATTGATGGCGGGCTGGGTATTTTGGTTTGGCGCTGGGCTGGGTATTTTGGTTTGGCGCTGGGCTGGGTATTTTGGTTTGTTTGTTGCTGGGCTGGGTATTTTGGTTCAATTGGTGCCGGGCTGGGTATTTTGGTTTGATTGATGTCAGGCTGGCTATTTTGGTTTGGTGCTGGGCTGGGTATTTTGGTTTGATTGGTGCCGGGCTGGATATTTTGGTTTGATTGATGTCGGGCTGGATATTTTGGCTTGGTGCTGGGCTGGGTATTTTGGTTTGTTTGGTGCCCGGCTGGGTATTTTGGTTTGATGGTGACGGGCTGGGTATTTTGGTTTGATTGATGTCGGGCTGGGTATCTTGGTTTGCTTACTGGGCTGTGTATTTTGGTTTGATTGGTGACGATCTGGGTATTTTGGTTTGTTTGGTGCCGGGCTGGGTATTTCGGTTTGTTTGGTGCTGGGCTGTGTATTTTGGTTTGATTGATGTCGGGCTGGGTATTTTGGTTTGTTTGGTGCTGGGCTGTGTATTTTGGTTTGATTGGTGTCGGGGCTGGGTATTTTGGCTTGATTGGTGCTGGGCTGGGTATTTTGGTTTGATTGGTGCCGAGGTGAATATTTTGGTTTGATTGGTGCCGGGCTGGGTATTTTGGTTTGATTGGTGCCGGGCTGGGTATTTTGGTTTGATTGATGCCTGTCTGGGTGTTTTGGTTTGGTGCCGGACTGGGTATTTAGGCTTGATTGATGCCAGGCTGGGTATTTTGGTTTAATTGGTACCGGGCTGGATATTTTGGATTGATTGATGTCGGGCTGGGTATTTTGGTTTGGTGCGGGGCTGGGTATTTTGGCTTGATTGTTGTTGGGTTGGGCATTTTTGTTTAATTGGTGCTGGGCTGGGTATTTTGGTTAAATTGGTGCCGGGCTGGGTATTTTGGATTGATTGATGTCGGGCTGGGTATTTTGGTTTGGTGCTGGGCTGGGTATTTTGGCTTGATTGATGCCAGGCTGCGTATTTTGGTTTAATTGGTACTGGGCTGGATATTTTAGCTTGATTGGTGCTCGGCTGGCTATTTTGGTTTGGTGCCGGGCTGGATATTTTGGTTTGATTGGTGCCGGGCTGGGTATTTTGGTTTGGTGCCGGGCTGGATATTTTGGTTTTATTGGTGCCGGACTGGGCATTTTGGTTTTATTGGTGCCAGGCTGGGCATTTTGGTTTGATTGGTGCCGGACTTGGCATTTTGGTTTGATTGGTGCCAGGTTGGGTATTTTGGTTTGGTGCCGGGCTGGGCATTTTGGTTTTATTGATGCCGAGCTGGGTACTCTGGTTTTATTGGTGCCGGGCTGCTTATTTTGGTTTGATTGGTGCCGGGCTGGGTATTTTGGTTTGATTGATGGCAGGCTGGGTATTTTAGTTTGATTTGTTCTGCGCTGGGTATTATGGATTGATTGATGCCGGGCTGGGTGTTTTATTTTGATTGATGCCAGGCTGGGTATTTTATTTTGATTGATGCCGGTCTGGGTATTTTATTTTGATTGGTGCCTGGCTGGGTATTTTGGTTTATTGGTGCCGAGCTGGGTATTTTGGTTTGATTGATGTCGGGCTGGGTATTTTGGTTTGATTGGTGCCGGGCTGTGTAGTTTGGTTCGACTGGTGCCGGGCTGGCTATTTTGGTTTGATTGGTGCCGGGCTGGCTAATTTGGTTTGATTGGTCCCAGTCTAAGTACTTTGGCTTGATTGGTGATGGGCTTTGTTCGTTCTTTTGTGATATTTACAGAAATGTACAGTGCTGAAACTGTGTCTGTACAAAGTGTACATTGCGCAGCAGAAGCATTCTTACTTCTCAGCCAGAATGTAGTGGGTTTAAGTCCTACTCCAAATTCTTTAACTAAAATAACACTCCAGTGCATGAGTGAAGAACTGTGGTGGCAGAGCTGCCATCTTTCGGATGAGACCCCATCATCTCTCTGAAATGGGTGTAAAAGGAATCCAGACACTATTCTGAAGTAGAACAAAGATAGTCTCCTCTGAGGCTTGGGCATTATTTAGCCCATAACTAACATTACAAATAGATTATCTAGTCATTTATCTCATTTAACCCACCCTGTTGCAAATTGGCTGCCTCGTTTCCAACATTGCAATAAAGACTATACTTCAAAAGTGCGTTACCAGCCGTAAAATGCTTTGGCATGTCCCAGGTGATGATTTGCATTGTCTTTTTCTCCCCCAGTTGTCCAAAATCCATCTGTCATTCAATCCCCCCAACCCAACACAATCTACCTCATTCATAAAATTGAGATTCTGTTTTTATCATTGACCAGGTCACACAGGCACTGAAAAATCACTCCTCCCGAAGAACCATTTGTGTTAATAAACTTACAAAACTTGGGCTTCTATGGCAGGCATGAATCAATTACTGGGCTGTAAAAGGTTTCACAGCAGAGTTATTTGTTGGGTTATAAAGGTGACAGGAAATTTGAGCCAGATTCTGAGCCAGCTGCAGAAACTCATGCATCATGCAAGGTTAGACCTTCAACAATATATAACTAATTTTGTTCAAAAGAGTAATGTGTATAATTTATTCATCTGAGGAGACTGGATATCATCTTGTTCCCAGAAGTCTCAATTAATGCTTCAGAAGAGAGCATTTTAATCATTTGTCATGACCCTAGTCTACATTTGGAGCTCTGTGACTCAGAGGAACCATAACTGGGAAAATCAATACATACAGGAAGCCATTGAACTGGGGAATGTCTGCCTATTACTAGCATTTGAACATTTTACTTAAGCCATTTTAATATGAAAAGTGAAAACAAGTTCTAACTAACAATGTGACCCATGCCTGAATCTGGGTAAGTTTACTGAGAATCATACAGCACAGAAAGCCAGTCAGCCATCTGTACCCGTGCTAGCTCTTCAGAAGAGCTATCAATTAGTCTCAGTCCCTGGCTCTTTCCCCATAGCCCTGCAACTTCTTTCTTTTCAAGTACTTATCCAAATTCCCAATTACTATTAAATCTGCTCTGTCACCTTTTCAGACAGTGCTTTAGAGATCATAATGGCTCACTTGCATTTTCCATCCCTGTTGTGACGGGACCCGCCATGGGAGATTCGGCGGCCCAGCCAAAAGTCCACTGACCTTTGGCAGGATTGGATGATCCTGGAGGCAGGTGGAGCCAGAAAATCCCGCTCTTGGTCTTTTGTCAATGACCATAAATCCATGTCTGGTTACTGACCCTCTTGCCTGTGGAAGCAGTTTCTCCCTATCTACACTATCAAAACCCCTCAGCATCCTGAAGCCCTCTATGAAACCTCCTTTCAACCTCTTTGCTCTAAGGAGAGGTCACTATGGTACAATGGCCACAATCAGCAGATACATTCAAGCCCCAGCATCCTGTGTTGCAGTATTTTTTTAACACAGCGGAGGCTTGGCCTGGTCAATCTGTACACTCTAGTCAACTTGGTTCAAATGCTTCCCTTTAAAACCAGTTTCTAACAATTGGGTTCTCGACTTTTTTTTTAAACTTCCTCCGACCTCCCAAAGAAGGGAGAAAGGAGGAAAGAATGGCTTTAAAAATAAACTATTTAAGGAAAATAATCTGTATGAATATAATAGATTAGGAATAAATGGTAAAACTAACATTTAGAACATTTGAAAATAGGACAGTAAGTGAATGACAATAAGAACAAAAAGAATGATGCAACTATCCTGATCTTATAATGCACTGTAATGAGCGTGAATGCTGCCATGGGAAAAAGCTTGCATCTATATATCTGTCACACAACACCCATTCTCCATAGACCCCATGCACTTTGCTACAAATGTAAAAGAACCTTCAACAATAAAGGGAAAGAAAACCTTACTGGCCTTTCGTTTATCCCGGCACTTTGTAAGATGCTACTGTTACCTGAATAAGGAGTGCTTGAGTTTTGACCTTGCAAGCGATGTGCCAGGCTGGAAAGCAGCATCAAATGCCAGAGTGCAAAATGAGGCCATTTGGTCCATCGAGTTTCTGCTAGTGATTATCTCTGAGAGCACCATCTAGTTTAGTCTTACGTAGTTAGCAACTTGAGCATCAAAAATATGCTTAAAAGCCCAAACTACCTGTGAACAATGCCATGGAAAATCTGCTGGTAATATATATACAAAAATATGTAACTAGGTTGTGGCATAGTGGTATTGTCACTGGACTGGTAATCCAGAGACCCAGGATAATGCTCTGTGGACCTGGATTCAAATCCCCCCACAGCAGATGGTGAAATTTGAATTCAATAAAATGTCTGAAATTAAAAGTCTAATAATGACTATGAAATCATTGTCATAAAAACCCATCTGATTTAGGGAAGGAAAACACTAGTAGTGCCAGAACTGTGGGGATTGCAAGCTCATGTTAAATTCTTGGGTAGGAGGGATTGGCCACCTGGGGGGGGTGAGGGGAGCAAGTTTTAAAGGTACAATGACTACCTTTTCATCAACTTTGGTAAAAAAAAAATTCATCTTTCCACTCTTGCCTGCCTTGCACTGTCCATATTTTGGCAGTGGCGGAGGATTCATGTCCTTAAGTGGCCACTTAAGAGTTTCAGTAGGTCCAAGGGCAGGTGAGCTAGTGGGTGCCTTACCCAGCCCCCATATTAGTGTGTCGGCAGGAAGCTGGTGGGCTACTCCCCTGTCACATTTTACATGCACCCCCGCCCCCCCACCAAAGACCCAGCCAGGAAGGGGCCTGTAAAATCCAGTCCATTGAAACACTGTTAAGGTAGAAGCAATGCCTGCTGAATTTAATAAATGTTTAGCTTATGTATCATTCCCATGACACCAGGTGGCATTTGCACCAAGTATTAGCTTGAGAGAGGAAATAATTTGTAATGGACCCAAGTCTGTTTGCAACGTTGTCCTGCTTGGATCTTGAGATATGGTCAGTTGAGAAGAATTGATGACATGGTTTGTAATTTATGATGCAAGTGAAACTGCATTTTTTTTTACATCTGATGTCTCTATAAAGCACAATACTCTTCTGTCAATGATATCCCATACTCCAGGGGCACCTCCAAAAATAGCAAATGACAATGGTGCAATTAAAGATATAAATGTCTTAATCCAAATTCCAGGATCCTGAAATTGTGGGGCTTCCAACAGCCTAAAAAGCCAGTGCTGACCTGAGAAGAGCTCCCGGGGTCCGTCTATTAGAATGTTGTCAGGTGGAGGAGTCAGCAAACTTACCAAAATCAGAAATAGTTTTCTCTTTCTGAGATAAAAACAAAAAACTGTGGATGCTGGAAATCCAAAACAAAAACAGAAACAGAAATACCTGGAAAAACTCCGCAGGTCTGGCAAAACCCAGACCTGCTGAATTTTTCCAGGTATTTCTGTTTCTGTTTTTGTTCTCTTTCTGAGGTTTGCACCCTGGGGAGATTCTTACAAGCATAACATTTCCATGGCAACTGAAAGCTAGAAAGATGCTACAGAGCGAGGAGGCAACAATGTTAGAACCTTCAATATCTAACATTGCCTGTAGGTATTGGTCCACTCAGTCATGAATCTAATTATTATCTATACTAGATAACTAGATGCAAATACCTAGATCAGGAATTGGCATAGGGCGATTTGCAACTCACAATTGAAGCATGACAATGAGGTACTGTAGGAACAAAAAAAAAAAATTATCTCAGTTCAGTCCCTTGAGCAAATTCCTGTCATTCATGGCTGATCTGCACTTGAGAACATAAGACTTAGGAGCAGGAATAGGCCATTCAGCCCCTAACTCCATTTATCTATTTTATCCCTTGATTTCACTTCTAAATTACCTGGGTCTGAATTGTAAAAAATGCGACCCTTTGTTCTGGATTGTTCTGCAGTTGTTCTCTTTGTTCTGCAGCTCCAACAACACTCAAGAAGCTTGACATCATTCAGGACAAAACAATCCACTTGATTCGCACCCCACCTATCATCTTAAACATTCACTCCCTCCACCACCGATGCACAGTGGCAGGGCAGCAGTGTGTATCATCTACAAAATGCACTGCAACAACTCAACAAGACTGCTTCAACAGCACCTTCCAAACCCAATACCACCTAGAAGGACAAGGACAGCAGATGCATGGGAACATCACCGATTGCAAGTTCCCCTCCAAGTCACTCACCACCCTGACTTGGAAATATATCGCCACTGTCGCTGGATCAAAATCCTGGAACTCTCTTCCTAACAGCACTGTGAGTGTACCTACACCACATGGACTGCAGTGGTTCAAGGAGGCAACTCACCACCACCTTCTCAAGGGCAATTAAGGATGGGCATTGAATGCTGGCCTAGCCAGTGATCCCCATATCCAGTGAAAGAATAAATAAAAATTAGTGATTCAGTATGATGTCCAAATGTCAAGCACATGAGATGTGAAAGCCTGGCTCTGGGGCATTCCAAATAGGATCTTGCCATGGCAAGGCAAATACTTGCAAAGCATTAGAATTATATGAAGGCAATTTGAATGTGTGCGGCAAATGGCAAAAAGTCCAATGCCATCCTTTGCACAGTTATTAGAGAGGGTTCCTCTATCCTGGAGCACCTGCTGAGGAGAGTGGAAGCTTCAGGAACCTCTGTATATGCTGTCCAGAACTAGGATGCCTCCTAACACAACGCTGGGGCTACACAGCCTGGTAACTGGGTATTGAACGCCTGTGGTGATGCTTTTGAGTCTGGCTTCCCATCTTTTTCCTTTTCCACAAAAAGGGGAACATTTCCATGAGAAGGAAACAATTTGCTACATTAAAATGGAAATTGGCCAGCAGTCTTTGGGGCTTGATATACTCTGAGTCGTGAATCATCGCAATTTGCACAGCTCCACTTTTAGCTTCACAAAAACAGCATCTTAACTTAATACTGCCCACCCGTGAGTTTCATAAAGTTGCTGTATTCGCACATTAATTGCCCATGAAACTTGTCAGTGAAAGTCAAGTCTTGTAATTAATAACACAAGTACCCATATAACGTAATTGTTAATGACAGTCAATCAACATCAAAAGGCGAACAATTAGAAGTAAGGCCTGAATTTTCCAGCCCTGTTGGCATCGGCCATCACAGTGGGCAGTGGGTAGTGGGGGTGGGGGATGATAATACAGTGAGAAGGCCAGAAATCAGTTTCACACCGGCATGAAAGCACAGCGGGATCATCCAATGGCATCCGCCATGACGGAACGCCAGTCCCACTGGAGGCTGACATGAACACACAGGCAAAGGGGACTCAAAGGGAGAAGACAGCCTCTGAGATTCCTGAGTGGACGACCCAGGGGTGTCCAGTTACTGCTCCTCCTCTCTTTGGATGCCCAGGGGCCCCGGCCTGACTCCTTGAGGGGAGGGAGCACCTGGAGGGACGTCCCGTGTTGTCACTGCAGGAACCCACCCATGGCTCCCCTGATGGAGTGCAGGCCAGCGCACATCTCCGTGTTCTGCTGGACCAGGGTGTCCATGGTGTCCGCCATCCTTCCCATGGAGGCCTCCATACACACATGTGGGCACCACTTCATCAGAGAGCAGGCGGAAGCACTCCTCCAACTCACGTCCCACTCTGCTGAGGGCTTCCAACAGCACTGCGTGATGTCCCCCCCCCGCCTTCTGCTGACTCTCTAGGATGAGTTGGAAGACCAAATCCAGAAGCTCATCATCTGACTCGGGCCTAGCAGATGCCTCTTCCCCAGCAGTCCTTGGCATGCCAGAGAGCTCGGCTGAAACTGCCCCCCTCCTGCTGTAGACACGTGTCCGTCTGGTGACCACCAGATTGTGAACCCAAGCCTGCTCTAGATCTAGGTCCCACCCAGGTATGTATCTCTGCACTGGTGAGGGCGTGGGTAAGTGCTGCGATGGGTCTTCCAGGGTGCTTATTTCCACCTCTTCAATGGAGGAGGTGTCCTCTTGGCTGGAGGTGAGGACGTAGATGGAGCTGAGGGACTGGCTGGCTGAGGATGTCGGTAACTTGGCAGAGCTCCCTGTGAACCAAAGTAGAGTATGGTGCATGGCAGCAGAGTCAAAAGGAGGAGAGAGAAAACACTCACAGATGGATTGGGAGAGGGATGATGTGGTGCAGGATCCTCACGAGGGTGTTGCTGCTGACCTCACCGTTGCCACAGGCATGGTCCACGTCTTCACCAGTCAGTGTGATGGCATGCTCCTCAAAATGAGTGAGGGGCCTAATGTGGGCCACTCGACCCCTGGTCTGGGGCCCCTCCCTCCTGCTACAGTGAAATCAACACTGTTCTTTGCCTCTAGGCCTTACTTGAACTCACTCCAACTGATAAGTTTGCACTGATTAAGCGTAGTTCCGACCAGATGTGACCCTAGGACATAAAACCACCCCAAATTTGCAAATGTTAGCAAATTGATCACATCTATGTACATGAGTCACTGAAGGCCTGATAAGGAGGAAGACTGCACGTACAGCCAGACTTCAGGTCACTGCTGTGCAAACCCAATGGAATAAAGTGTAAATCTTACTATCACGGAAATTAAATTCATATTTGCTGAGTAGGCCAAAAATGCATTTTGTGCAGCCTAATGTAACAATACCACACAGAGCAGAGGAGGGTACGCTCCTGACCCAAGCAGAGTTTTGAAGCGAATATTGAAATGAGGCTTCTCATTGAAATATTGAAAGGAGGCTTCTCCTGCATGAAAACAGATGGAGAGAGTACGAGTAGGACACATGGCACTGCGTGGAATGTTTGTGTAATGAGTGGAGCCATGGACAGGATGAGGACATGAGCTTGAGAGGATATGAGCCTGATAGAGCTGTAAGAGTGTGTGTGAGAGTTAGTGGTGTTGTCCCTTGAGACGTGAGATCCCATTGGATGTGTGATGGGTTTGTGAGTGTGTGAGTTGAGAGTGATGAGGTGGTTGACTTACCCTAGTGGAACGGATGAGATCATTCATCCCCTTTCTGCACTGGATGGCTGACCTCCTCTGTGCTCGAGTGCGGCTGACAGCCACTGCCACTGCCTCCCAGGCCAGATTGGTAACTCTAGTGGATCTCCTGTGGCCAGGGTGGGGGTAGAGGACATCATGGTGGCCTTCTACTATGTCCAGCAGGCACTGCAGAGAGGTGTCACTAAATTTGGGGGCTGCTGTTGCCTTTGCTTTCGAGGCCACCTGTCACCTGGGGCCATCCTGGTCTGTAGACATGAAGTAGGCTAAGCTCTGGTGCAGTTTAAATATGGCGCCCAGAGTGCGGAAGTGCTGATGTCATGGCATGGCAAACAACTCCGAGCCCGCCCAACAGCGATCCGACGTGTTCCTTGTGAATGCATAATTAATGAAGTGGGACATGCCGGGAATGGGATGATATGACGCGAAAAGCCGCCATTGCAGCTGGTGGGTAAATCAACCTTTAACCCGCTCGCTACTGAATCTGGGACGATTCCTCTCCATGTTCTTTCGGAAGCTGAATTGTTGCTGGGAAATTTAAAAATGTAACATTTTGCATTTTCATCTTATATATCCTTTTTGTCTTTTTTAACCCCTCCTCCTAATCTAAAGTTTCTTTCCCTCTCTGTTTCTCTTTCTCTACCTGATTTGACTCTAATTCACCCTCCTTCTCAGCCCTTCCTCTGTTTATTTCTTAGCCTTTAAATCCCATTGGTTAGGGAGATAAACTGTTGGTTCCATTGTTCACCAGGGTGCCAGATGTCTGGTTGCTCTCGTCATGTTGTGGTCCATGCGCTTCTAGCAAGTTACAGCACAAATAAGATTCTTGACTGAAGGGTGCAGGAAAAGGTCTAACAAACCCAATTTCCAAAACTTTTAGCCCGAGATTAAGTTGATTAGCAGTGCAAATGTGCACAATTGTTTCTGATTTGGAAGTAAAGCAGATTCCAATATTTGAGAAACAGTCCAGGAAACATTATATATCCCACAGAACGTGCCAAAGTATTGTTCAAGTACTGCAAACACCGTGTGTTTGTTTTAAGTGAATAAAATAAACCATCATTTTTTTTAAAAAATCATATAGATGTAAAATCTGCTGCTTAATTTCAAATATTAATTGGAAACACAGAGTGAATGAGTGGACAGAAAGATTAGTAAGGTTAATATAGAACCCTTATGTAGAAGTCTGGCATTTGTAGTTCTGAAAATAATACACTGCCCATAATGTCAGAAATGTTTTATAATACAAATACCTCAAGGTTACTGGCAGCAAGAGTTTACTTCTATGAAGAACTTGACCGGATCTTCCGCTAACCTCAAAGGCTATAAACGTACCTATTGCAACATTCTCCTTGTTTCAGTGCAGAGTCTTCAGCATGTTTGGTAACGGCTGTCTCTGTTTTCCCTCTGCTGTCTGCCAGTGAAGGAGTCCCCCTCACCATCGCCTGCAGAAAGAAAGAGGAATAATAGTTGAACACCCGTCACACCAGGCTCCATAGGTTCTGCTCGTACTAACCACAACTTCCAAATGCCGTTTCCAGACGCACTCAAAATGCAGAGTTGAGAAGATGATGGCTGTCTCATTTTGCTGATGTAACATGGTACCATCTGGATCAAGGCCAAACTGCCCCTTGCTCTTGATCTGGAGTAAACTGAGAAGAAACTAGCCCATTCTGCTTCTTTTTTGCAAACTTTAGATTCTTAAGGATGCTAAAATCCTTTTTGTGTAACAGTCAAAATAATCACTTAATCCAGTTAATGTTTTCCTGTAACTTCATGTTTGTGAATGTTGAGTGCTGTGCAAAGGCAACTCCTAATACTATACCTTTGTCTGCATGATTGATTGATGAAATGGTTTTTTTGCTGTGTCATGCAGCTGTTTGTAGCGCTTTACATAGTGGGGAAGCTGGAGCAATAACCATCATCTTTCCGCAGTTTTGAGGTTCTAATTACTAAGCTGCAGGATACAAGACTCCTTCCTTTCCTACACATCCCTCAAATTCCACAATTAAAAGTCAATCTCTCCATCCCAAAATCCTGATGGCTGGAATAATTAGAATTCTCTCAGCCCCGAATATAATTTAATTCTGCAGTGAGTATTACAGAAATTGGCAGCTTGATGATTCTACAAAAAAAATAATTAAATATCTACTATACTGCTTTAGTGTACTCCTTCAGAATGGCAGATCTGAGAGGGGTATATTATCTTTTGTTATAATGTTATACATATCGCTGTAGGTACAGGGTGGAAGCTGTAAGTGCAGCTTTGATAGATGTAGAATACCTTATGAAGGATTTCAATGTTTTCTTGACATATGGATTTTGAATCTTAGATTTATAAATGCAATTAACTGTTCAACAAATATGTGAGGTTGACTTGACTCTAAGCAGAGATATTTAACTACTAAAATAAAAAGCAAAATACTGCAGATGCAGGAGGTCTGAAATATAAACAGAAAAATGCTGGAAAAATTCATATGTGGAGGGGGAAACAGGGTTAATGTTTCGAGTCCAAAACAACTCTTCTTCAGAGCTGAAGAGAGGTAGAAATGTGATGCTGTTGAAAAAGGGGGAGGCTCAGGTGGCACAAGAGGAAAGGTCAGGGGTGACAAAGATGTCATGGAACAAAACTGAGTGGCGGTGTTCCGCAAAGCAGTCACCCACTCTGCATTTGGTCTGCCCAATATAAAGCAGACCTCATTGAGAGCAGCGAATACAGTAGATTAAATTGAAAGAAGTAAAAGTGAATCGCTGCTTCACCTGGAAAGAGTGTTTGGGGTCTTTGACAGTGAGAAGATAAAAGGATCAGGTGTTACACCTCCTGCGATTGCATGGGAAGGGGATGAGGTGTTGGAGCTGACAGAGGAATGGACAAGCATGTCACAGAGGGAATGGTCCCTTCGAAATGCTGACAGGGGATGGGAGGGGCAGATGTGTTTGATGGTGGCATCATGCTGGAGTGGGCAGAAATGGTGAAGGATGATCCTTTGAATGCGGAGGTAGAAAGTGAGGACAAGGGGATGTTTAACCCTTCTGCAATAGGCTTCAGTTTAGAATTCATTCAGCTGCATTCAAATTTCTATAACATAAATTTGATGTCCCTTTTAGATAAGGATTAACCTTCCAGAAATGGAAATATGCTGATGGGAGATAAACAAATCGGTTCTAGCTATGGAATATAACAGGGGCCCCCGTTTCTTCTCGCGCTCAGTTTTGGGTGGATGAGTTTTGGGTTCAGTTTAAAACTAACCCCCTTTCACAACCTCAGGATGTTCCATAGTGTTTTACAGTCAATTAATTGCTTTTGAAGCGTATACAGGAAATGCAACAAAGCAAGCTCCCAAAAGCAGTAATGATAGAAATACAACAGTTTCAGTTGTTGGATAAGGGATGTATATTAGCCAGGACACTAGGCAGAAGCATTGGAAAAATGCACAGCCAAGTTTGGCTGCATTGAACTACATTCTGATGCATGCAACTATGCAGCCTCCAAATGGCCTCCTAACTCTTGCCTATTTTTCTTTCCTCTAGGACCTTGTCAACAACCAGGGCCCCTGAGGAAGACACCTTAGAGAAGGTAAATCCATCTGAGGTGGCACTGTCACCCAATCCATTACTTCCGAGCATGGAAACAAGCATTCGGTACTGTGGTGTGATTATAGAGTGAGGTACAGGAGTCTGCATGTGCTGAGGTACCTGGCATTAGCTCAGAGAGCAGGTAACACTGGCAAGGAGAGACCAGGGGATAGCAGAAAAGGAGTTCAGTTTTAGTTTCACTTTAAAAGATGTCTGCATTTTAATGAAGTGTAGTAATCTAAGGTGTAATACACATTTAAGAGAATGTGAGCAGGTTGACCAGGTGCCTGGAAGGCGCAATAGCTGTGTAGCGCAGGCTACCATGTTAATGTTAGTCTAGAGTAGGGTCTAGTTGGAGAAGCACATATCATGTTAGTGTTCTGTTGTCTGTGTAAATAAAAAGCATGTGCTTCATTTCATATTAGTCTCTGCATCTGCTGTATATTGTAATCAACTCACCTTCCGACAGATAAGCGTGCAACTGGTTCGCAAGCAAAGCGAACCATGGTAAAATATAACAACTGACAATAAGGTAAAACATGACCAGTCGACAACACCAAGGAAAGTCACGAAATCTCAACTGTAGTGAATCAGCTGTGCCCTGCTGGCCGATTGTAAGTACAGCCCTCACCATAGTCATCGATGTTATCTCCCTCCAGTATGCCACGACTTGGCCACATTGAACCATTTGATCAGACCACCGATGGCTGGTCACATTATATTGAACACCTCGCGTTTTCCTTTTTGGCCAATGACATATCGGTGGAGGAGAAGAGGTGGGCGACCCTCTTGTCGACATGTGGCAGCAAAACATACGGACTGATTCGTAGTCGAACGGCACCCAACACCCCAGATTCCAAGAGTTTTGATAAGTTGGTGAATCTTGCGAAAAGCCACTTTCAGCCGAAACCCTCGGTGACAACGCAGCATTTTAAATTCAATTTGAAGTGTCGCGCTCCTGGAGAGACAGTCGCTTGCTATGTAACAGCCTTAAAACAACTGACAGAACACTGTGAGTTCGGGACATCAACTAATGACATATTAAGGGACCAATTAGTGTGTGGGATTAATGAAGATGCCATTCCAAAAAGGTTGTTGTCAGAATCGAATTTAGATGCCAGGAAGGCGCTGGAGTTGGCACTTGCAGTGGGGAGACGCAGTCAGGGATTCATAAACAATCAAAGGAGCACAAAATGGCGCTGTCCTTCACGTTGGGAGGGAGGCACCGGTTAGAAATGGCACGGAAGTGCAGGGCTCCGCGGAAAGGCTAGAAACAGCCACCATTAACAGACCAGCAAAAAGCAATGGCTTAACAGGTAAAAACCACGTTCATAATAGCAGGATTGGAACCAGATAGCCTGCAAATTAACAATAATTTAAAAGAACCGAGTGTTTCTACTCCTATCACAATGGGCACATTATGCAATATTGTAAGGAAAGATTGAGGCAAAATTTCAAAACAAAAAGACAGAAGCTGTGAAATTTATATAACGGAGAAACCAGAAGAAACAGAGTCAGATATTTGATAGCTACACAACTTAAAAATGGGTAAAACAGAGCCAATCTACTTGACAGTAGAAGCCAAAAGAAAACCCATTTGAATGGAGGTAGATACAGACGCATCCATGACAGTCATAGGGGAACACATGTATAAGTATTTGAATGGAGGAGGCCAGTCACTCAAGCTGGAAAACTCAGATGCCAGACTAAAGACATATACTGGTGAAGACATACGAGTAAGAGGTAAATGCAAGGTTCCAGTGCAATATGGAAGCTAGTCTACTAATCTACCCCTGATAGTGGTAGCAAGAGAGGGTCCAACTCTACTTGATTGGAACTGGCTTAAGGAAATAAAGTTGAAGTGGATTGAGATTTTTCAGAACAAAAGATCTGCAAGAATTATTACAGAAATATTCCCATGTTCAGGGAAGAGCTCGGGAAGATTCAGGGGCTGCAAGATAAAATCCACATACATTCTGGGGCAACCCCCAGATATCTGAAGGCAAGGCCAGTCCCCTATGCATACAAGTAAAAGTGGATATTGCATTAGACAGGTTGGAAAAGTTGGGAGTCTTACAACCTGTACAATTTTCTGAATGGGCAGCGCCCATAGTTCCAGTACTAAAGCCTGACCAGAGTGTGCGAATATGCAGGGACTACAAGTTGACCGTTAACAAAGTGGCCAGAATTGATAGGCACTTTATACCGAAAATTGATGAATTGTACTCCAAGCTGGCAGGGGGAACCGCATATATGAAACTCAACACGAGCCAAGCTTACCAGCAAGTCGAGTTAGAAAAGGCCTCTCAGGGTTTTGTGACTATCAATACACATAGGGGGTTATACCAGTATACCAGGTTACCCTTCGGAGTATCGTTGGCCAACGGACTATGGAAAATTTACTTCAGGGTCTACCCCACGTGGTGGTTTATCTCAATGATGTTCTAGTAACAAAACTAACTGAAGAAGACACCTGGCTAACTTGAAGAGGTAATGAAGCGTTTCTCATAAGCCAGAGTACACTTAAAAAGGAAAAAATATATATTCCAAGCAGAAGAAGTGATTTATCTTGGTAATAGGGTCGACTTGCAGGGCCTTCACCCAGTAGAAGGCAAGGTGAGAGCTATTCGTGAGGCACCAGCGCCGAAAAACACCACTGAACTCAAGTCCTTCTAGGGAATGGTTAACTACTACGGTTGTTTTCTCCCAAATTTATCGACAGTACTGGCTTCATTATACAAGTTACTCAAGAGAAGCCACAGGTGGACTTGGCAAGCCGCACAACAGGCTTTTATGGCAGTAAAGCAGTTGCTACATTCATCGTCCCTGTTGGTATATTTCAACTCAAAAAAGAACTGATTTTAACCTGCGATGCATCCCCTTATGGAATAGGGGCAATACTCTCCCACCAGATGGCAGATGGCTCCCAACGGTCCATTGGCAATGTCTCAAGAATACTCAGTGTGGCAGAACGAAGATACCCTCAAATAGAGAAAGAAGGCTTATCCATTGTATTTGGCTTTAAGAAATTCCACCAATACATCCATGGTCACCAATTCACTATTGCATCCGATCACAAGCCACTAGTAAGCTTCTTTGGGGAAGATAAGGCATAGCCTCAATCGCCTCTGCACACATCCAAAGGAAGGCACTGATTCTAGCTGCTTATGAATATCCTTATATCCACCGGTCAGGAAGCCAGGTTGCCAATGCCGATGTGCTGAGCCGATTCCCGCTAAAGGACAGCAATGTGAACGTCCCCATCCCTCGATAACTTGTGTTGTTATTAAACTTTCTGGATTCATCACCAGTAAATGCCAAACAGATCAGAGAATGGACAGACCGCGATCCAGTTTTGTCTCACATCAGGGAACAAGTCTTGCAGGGATGGTCTAACGAGTCAAAGTCTGAAGAAATGAAGGCCTATTTTAGTAGGAGATATGAGCTCACCTGCCAGGATGGCATCTTACTGTGGGGAGTGAGAGTCATTGTGCCTCTGAGAGGAAGACAGCCAATATTGATAGAATTGCATAGCGCTTACCCCAGCAATTCCAGAAAAAAAATGTTAGTGCGCAGCTACTTACGGTGGCCAGGAATAGACACTGAAATTGAAAACATGGCCAAGAGCTGCGTGCAATGCCAACAGGTACAGAAATTGTCTCCTTTGCTCCACTACATCCCTGGGAATAGCTGGGAAGGTTGTGGATCCGCCTCTATGTTGACTATGTGGGACCTTCTTCAGGCACAATGTTCCTCTTGATTATAGACACCCATTCGAAGGGGATGGATGTGTAGAAAGAACAAAGAAAAGTACAGCTCAGGAACAGGCCCTTTGGTCCGCCAAGCCTGTGCTGATCATATTGCCTGTCAAACTAAAACATTTTGCACTTCCGGGGTCCGTATCCTTTTATTCATCCTATTCATGTATTTGTCAAGCTGCCTCTTAAACACCACTATCATACCTGCTTCCACCACCTCCTCTGGCAGCGAATTCCAGACACTCATTACCCTCTGCGTAAAAAACTTGCCCCGCACATCTCCTCTAAAGTTTTCTCCTCTCACCTTAAATCTACGTCCTTTAGTAATTGACTCCTCCACCCTGGGAAAAAGCTTCTGACTATCGACTCTGTCCATTCCACTCCTAATTTTGTAAACTTCTATCAAGTCGCCCCTCAATCTCCGTTGCTCTAGTGAGAACAATCCAAGTTTCTCCAACCTCTCCTCATAGCTAATAACCTCCAGACCAGGCAGCATCCTGGTAAACCTCCTCTGCACTCTCTCCAACGCCTCCATATCCTTCTGGTAATGTGACGACCAGAATTGCACGCAATATTCCAAGTGTGGCCTAACCAAGGTTCTAAACAGCTGCAGCATGAAAGGTAAGATCACCCACATCTGCTGTCACCATAGACAGATTGCATCAGGGTTTTGCAATACGCAGTTTAACAGAGATAATAGTGCCTGATAATGCAACAGCATTCACCAGTGGGGAATTCCAAAGATTTACAAGGGCAGAATTTTCTCCCCATCAGGTGGGCCGGTCGGGAGAGAGTGTGGGTGGGCTCGGAACCGATTGCTGCCCACGATCGGCTACGCGCCACCATTTTACATGGGTGGGCCAATTAAGGCCCGCCCAGTGTGATGAGCACCTGGAAGTGCTCGGCAATACCTGTGCGGGTGGGCGGGGAGGAGGGCGAGTTGGGGCCTGCGCAAAAGAGTGCAGAAATCTCCCTGAGGCACAGAGCTGCCTCAGGAAGATTAATTCCATAATCAAAAACTGAAAAAATAAATTAAATTATTCAGACATGTCCCAGCTCATATGACATTGTCACATGAGCTGGGACATGTTTATGAGGTTTCTTGAAACATTTTATTGAATTGATAAGCCCTAAGCCTGTGAATGAGGTTCCATGAAAAATGCGAAGGCTGCCTGGGCTCTTCGCCTGCCCACCAACCTTTTAATGTTGGATGGGAAGTCCTGACAATTACCTCAATTAGATTATTAACAGCCTTAACAGGCCTTTGACAGTCTGGCGGGCGCACAGCTGGCTCCAGTGTGCACCCGAACTGAATGTCAGAATGACGCGCAGTGATGTCAGGATACATGCCTGTCAGCTCGTGGTGCCCGCCCCCGCACACCAAACAGTAGATTCTGGCCCAACTCTCAATGGCATAACATATGCCATACCACTCTGCATCTAATGGGTTGGTTGAGAGCGCAGTCCAGAACTATGGGGTAACTCTGTAGCACTGAAGTTATGACATTTCCTGCTCAGCTACAGGACTACACCACATATGACCAGTGGTTTTGCTCTTATGGAGTTACTAATGAAGAGATGTCTCAGGACTTGGTTAAGCCTCATAAGGCCAAATTTAGGGGGGAGGGTAGAAAGTCAGGAGGCCCAGAAAAATGAACACGATTACTGCAGTCGTGAAGAAACTTCACTGTAGGAGAAGCAGTTTTTGCAAAGAACTTTAAGATTGGACCAAATGGCTATCAGGTGAAGTCAGTGCAGTGACAGGACTCCTGCCCTACCATAGCAGAGCAGGTGACCACATGCCTGTAAGACACGATAGTTGTGAAGCACAGGCTACTATGTTAATGTAGTCTAGAGTAGGGTCTAGTTGGAGAAGCACACATCTAGTGCTCTGTTGTTTGCGTAAATAAACAGCATGTTCTTCATTTCATATTGGTCTCTGCACCTGCAGTATATTGTAATCAACTCACCTGCTGACCAATAAGCGTGCAATCGGTTTGTGAGCAAAGAGACCCCAGAGTAAAATAAAACATGAAGATTTTATGACTCTTGAAGGGAGTTAAGACAAAGCAGGAAAAAACTGTGCTGTTGCCTAGCAACAGGGGTCCCCAAAGAGACAGAAAAGTACTTTCAGTTCCGTTGAAAGCAGTTTGAGTTCAGTTGGAAGCAGAAGGACAGATAGCAAGTCCCAAACCAAAGCTCAAAGTTGAAGCCAGGATTCCAGAGAGGCTGGACTGCAGAGGGACAGATAGCAAATCCCAAAGTAAAGTTGAAGCCAGCTGCCAGGAGAAGCTAGACACAGGAGAAGGTTCCAGAAACTAAAGAAGAAAGTCCCCAAATCCAGGGGAGTGAAACAGAAAAGGTCCCAAGAGGACAGTCCAGTCATAGGACAAACAGGAATCTGGAAAAGGTCCTATTCTGTTGAAATGAAAGTAAGGAGCAGACAGGAAGGTTCCAAGCTTCAGGATTAAAGAGAGGAAAGCTGCAGGAAGCAGATTTAAAGCAAGAAGCTGGAAGATCCAAGGAGACAGCCGAAGGTCTGTAACTCTTAACTATGGGCATGTGAAGCAGTGGTGTTCTGTTGGCACGGCTGAGACAGTGAGAGAGAGAGTGTGTGGAAGAAAGCTGGAATGCACGTGGCAATCCAGGGGAGAGGGTCATTGGAAGAAGAGTTTGAAACCCTGCAGGTGGACCCTTGTGGAAGGCATCTGAGAGAGACAGTCATTTGGGAGAAGACTCCAGAGCGAGTTCTGTGAGAGTGGAGATTGGAAACCCTCGGTCTGAAAGACAGAGTTCAGTGAGACCAGTTGGCTCACAGTGAAAGCAAGCCTCCTGACAGACTGCTTCCCTGTGGCTCCCCTGGCCCTATAGACCCTGTGGGCTGGATAAGGCCTTATACGAACAGCCCTCACATCCAACCATCCCTGTGGTACTCCAGCAGATTCCACTATTGCTCATTTTGGTTATTGGGAGTTCTCCAGCTGTTCATCCATTCAGCACAAAGAAGCAAAAATGGCTCTCATGATGAACTGGGTGAGGTAAACAAATGGCAAGGAAGCTATTGCCAAGCTCTGAAGTGCATTAAATCAGAATACTCCAGAAATCTAACTTAATGGAGGTGTGTGCGTCTTTATGCTTTCTCGAAAGTTGTGTCAATTAGTTTCTGAAGTCAATCCCGGGATGTGTTATTGGGCAAGGTGGCCACTGGGAAGTCAAGCACCGTCAAAATTGTATTGGTGTCTGAATTACATCATGGAGCCTCTGCTTAAATACATTCATGGGAATTGCTCTGGTTTCCAACAGGTGTGTTTTGAAATGGAGTCAGTAGTTCTGTTAAGGATGGGAACAGTGCAGTGACTGGGTTGCCCCCGATTTTAACCATTCCCTTAACCTGTACTTGACAAGTGGATGGAGTTAAAATTGGGGCCTTGTATTTACATCAAGAGAGTGACTGTGACTCACTGTTTGTGCCAGTAATTATCTGAAGGAATAAGTGAATTGGGTAGATACACTATAAATCTATGAGCTAGCTCACTGTGTTCTTAAAGGCGGAAATACCTGGGTCTTAAACTAATCCTTCATCTTATACCTGAAACAGAAAAACTTATGAAGAGACATCGGTTTTGATGATTTGGAAGCTTTTGTAAGTAAACAAACTTTTTTCCCATATGCATATCCAAGAAATATCTTCCAATGTCACTAAAAAAAGGAAAGTTCTGTTGAAAGAACAAATTCACACACTTCCAGGTTTAGCACTCCCACTCAATCCAGCCAAATCCTTCAATCACTGATTCTTCAGTTAACTCTACTGCAAACAAGTTTGTTTGATAATTCCATTACATAAAAGAACAGCTGTGCCATTCTGGGAACTGCTCTGTCTTGCTACTTATTTTAGATGAACTTTGTACCAAACTTGGGTTTGAATTATATATAAATAAAATGCTCAGAAGAAAATTCCCTTGAGTGTTGATCCCAGGGTGTTGTGTACTCTTTAAGCTTCAGTCAGGGTTTGAACTATGAGCTGCTACTGCAAGAACATACATTTATATAGCACCTTTGATGTAGTAAAATGTCTCAAGGTGCTTCACAAGAGCATTAACAAACAAAATTTACGAGCAGTCACCTCAATTATATATCAGGAGATTAGGCGGAAGATAGGTTTGAAGGAGTGTCTCAGGAGAGGGGAGAGGGGTAGAGATGGAGAGGCTTAGGAAGGGAATTCCAGAGCTCATGGCCTAGGCAGCCGAATTCACAGCCAATAATAATGGAGCTAAGGGAATGCACAAGAGGCTAGAGCACTGTGTTCTTGGAGGGTCATAGGGCTCAAAAACGTTGCAGAGATGGGAAGGGGTGAGGCCATGGAGGAATGTAAAAACAAGGGTGAGAATTTTGAAAGCGAGTTGCTGCTAATGTAGGTTAGCGGGCACAGACAGTGAGGGGTGGAAACACTGGTGAGAGCCAGATGGCGGGATCTTCCACACCCACCCACCACCGTGATCTTCTGGTCCTGCCGCAAGTCAATGGACATCTGGCTGGGCGACCTCCTCGCCCGTGTTGGTCCCGCCCACGACGGGGCCGGAAAATCCCAGAAGAAGGTGGGGGGCGGTGGGTGGAGAATACCTTAGGAAAGGTGACAAGCCTGCTGGTAACCCACCTGCCTGAGCCTCATTTCCTGGCTCAGTCACAGGCAATTTCAACAAGATATGTATATTGTCCTACACTGCCCTCATATCAGCTCAATGCATATGCTGGAGAATGAGGTTGGTGGGCCATGTCAGAATCACCAGTAAATTTCTTGTGGAGCCTGCCATCAATTGTATTAGTATCAATAATCCAAGATCGATAGGTTTGTGCTAACAGGGTGGCAAGGGCAGGTATATGGAGCTGAGGTATATCAGCCATGATCTAAATAAATGGTGCAGCAAACTCAAGAGGCTTAATTGACTACTCCTGTTCCTATGTGCCACATGTTTATGAGGGTTCATCTACACATATTACAATCATACTCCTTGCCAGTAATGAACATGGCCATATGAACTGAAAGGAAATGTATTCAGCACTCGATACTTTGTAACTGGGTTATTGTCACAGATACTAGATCAGCTGATGTGTTACAGATACTTGGGATATCAGCATCAGATTCCACCCCTGGGACTTGAGTGCAAAATCTGGGCTGACACAGTACTGCAGGACTTTGGGAGTGCTACACCTTTGGAGGTTTCATCTTTCAAGTGAGATGTTAAGCCAAGGGTCTGTCTGCCCTCTCAGGTAGACTTAAAAGATCCCAGAGCACTCTTTGATGAGCAGCAGAGGAGTTCCCAATGGCCTTGCCAATATTTATCCCTCAACTAATCCACTTAAAACAGGTTATCTGTTCATTATTCCATTACTGTTTATGGGTGCTTACTCTGCACACATTTGTTGCTGCGTTTCCTACAACAGTTATTATAATTCAAAAGTACTTCCCTGGCTGTAAAGTTCTTTGGGATGTCCTGAGATCATGAAAGGTGCTATATAACTGTAAATCTTTCTTGTTATAATCTTAAGCACAAAAACAACCCCATCAAGTGAAGAGGGCAGTTAGCAGAGTGCATAGCTCCACCAGGCTGTGTTCACTCAACATTATTAAAATTACACAACTCTTCCTCGAGGCTTTTCCCTGCCTGGCTGATGCTCTGTAACTACAAAGCTGAAAATAGAAATATTTTTCTTAAGAGCTTCCATCTCACTGAGAAGTCTTCAGATCAATCCATCCAATGACCTGCTCCGAAAACTTTGCTCACATTTTGACAGCTGTGACACTTCACTACATTCTAATAAAAAGTAAATTTGCCCAATATCCTAATGTTAACGGATGCTTTAAAAAATTCTAGAATCCTCCTCCACATCTTCTGCTCAAAACTAATCAGCTCTTCTTTGGGCCATACCCTATGTCCTAAGTTTTGTTAAAATCCATCCATTAGTTTTTGAGATACGTTGTTTGCAGACCAAACAGACTAACAATAGGGGAGAAAATATGACTTCCACCCACTTTCCACCATGGAAGTAATAACGCTCCAACTTCTCTTAACAATTCTTGGGAAGCTGCACTGCAATTGGTAGCTTCCTATTGATGCCTTTAAGGACCCCTGGCATGGCCGCTGAGTGCCTGAAGAAACTGCTCAGATCATGCATGGCACGTGTTCAGGTCATTCACAGTCCAATTTCTCAAAGAAGCCTGAAACGGGCATCAAGCCCTCGATTTCCAAAGGAACCGTCCGAGTGCCGGTTTCAAGCGGGTGTCCTAAAGACCAACTGAGCAGACCCAACAAAATTGGCAGGTGTCACATTTCTGGATTGATTCGCCCACTATATCAGACCCTTAAGCATTTGTTTTATACCTGTAAATTGTGCAAAACATGATCCAACCTCTAGTCCGTTGTGTCAAAAGAATGAACAGATAAAATGGATATACAGAATTAGAAATCAGCCACTGCTCTTTAAAACAGACACCATCATAGCTGTGTCCAGATTTTGCTTGTATCTGGCAAAACCACCGTTCGCTTGGGTTGATTGGTGGCTTGCTAATCAGCATATTAATCAAACTCATTGAATTGCTCCGTATAGCCGGTTATTATCTACCTGTGTTAAATTCGGTCTTTGGGGCACACATTTCACTGAAAGTTTTAATGTAAAGCTTGCTCCTATTAGAAGTACCTGTATTGCCAGTTATTCTCTCCCGGCCAATACTTTTCCCACAGTGTCAGCAACAAAAGAAAAATGTGGCCGTTACTACATTTCTGGTTGTGGGAGTTTGCTGTGTGGAAATTGTTTATGATGTTTCCTGGGTTACAAAAGTGATTACACTTCAAATGGACTTCATTGGCTGTGAGGCGCTTTGTGACATCCAAAGGTTATGAACTGCGCTGTATAAATGCAAGTCTTTCCTTGTTAAGTGGTGCTCTGATAGGAGCTTTCAATATAAAGGATGTTATACCAGTACATGGTGTGAGGAAAGGGAGTTTCTGAACATTTGAGATTTTGTGCATAGAAAATGGAAACAGAAACTGGACATAAAGCTCCCAAAGGTAAATTAAACTCAGGAGAAATGGAATAAAAATTCTATATAATCTAATCTAAATCCCGGAGATCACTGAATATGATGTGTTTGTTTTAATTACACACCTGTACATGAAATGATTCCTGTACTGTGTTGGTCCATTAATGAATTCTCTTTCACTTTGAGGCTTGTGCTTACTCAGCAATCTCCCATATGACTAGCTTGGAGGTCAAACATATTGATAAGAAGTTTATATGAATCTTATTGTCAGTTCAACAAATATAAAGAAACAATTAGATCCCTTTTAAATTCAGATTTACAACTAATCAAGTCAATGTTCAACAAATGACTTAACAATAAACCATTGTCTCATATTTAACTTGCCATTCAAAGATTAAAGTAGGACTTTAATTGTAAACAATTCATTTGGAAGGTCCTTTTATTCACATTAGCAAGAAATAACTGGCACTTATACAGCACCTTCCATGACTGCTGGATGTCCCATTGTGCTTGACAACCCATGAAGTACTTCTGGAATGTCATCATTGTTGTAATGTAGGGAAGCCAGGGCAGCCAATTTGTGCACAGCAAGCACCCAGAAACAGCAATGAGATAATTGAACAATTACATTCTTCTATAGGTGTTGGTTGAGGGATAAATGCTGGCCGAGACATGAGAGGAACTCTCCTGTTCTTCCTTGAAATAGTGCCAGGGATTTGTAAATGCATTGGAAGCAGTTCAGAAAAGGTTTACCAAACTAAAACCTGTAATGGGTGGGTTGTCTTTTGAAGAAAGGTTGGGCAGGCAAGGCTTGTATCTGCTGGTTTACAAGATTAAGAGGTGACTTATTGAAACATATAAGATCCTGAGGGGTCTTGACAGGGTTGTTGTGGAAAAGATGTTTCCTCTTGTGGGATAATCTGGAACTAGGGGTCACTATTTAAAAATAAAGGGTCGCCCATTTAAAGCAGAGATGAGGAGAATTTTTTTCTCTCAGAGGGTCGTGAGTCTTTAGAACTCTCTTCCTCATAAGGCGGTGGAAGCAGATTCTTTGAATGCTTTTAAGGCAGAAGTGGATAGATTCTTGCTAAGCAAGGGGGTGAAAGGTTATTGGGGGAAGGTCAGAATGTGGAGTTGAAGTTAAAATCAGATCATCCATGATCTTATTGAATGGCGGAGCAGGCTCAGGGGCCAAGTGGCCTATTCCTGCTCCCAATTCAAATGTTTGTATCTTTTACATTCATCCGAGAGGATTTATGAGATTCTGGTTTAACGTCTCATCTGAAAGATGAGCCTCCGTTTAAAGTTGCATTCTGGTGTTGCTCCAGATGAAACAAACTAAATTTAGTACAATGAACACAAACTTCCATCTTCAAGGGAGTCTTAAAATATATGGTCATTGTAGTAGAATCGAATAGCTTAAGAACACAGAAGTAGTTCACTCAGCCTACCGCCACTCTGCTAGTGCTAATTCTTCAATTAGATCTATCCACTGTACTCCATTTCCCTGCCCTTTTCCCATATCCTTTACCTATATTTTTCAAATACATATCCAACTTCTTTTCAAATTATGTTACAGACTGGCTTAATAATGATATGCAATAAAGCAATTTTATGTTCTAATAACACGGTGTGTGAAAACTAACTGCCATCTTCATTCTGGTAATAATCCTTATACTGATATTCATTTGGTAGTGCAGACCTTGAGAATTGCTGAAAAAGGGGACATGCTGTCCAAGCTTTTCATCTTGAACTCATCAGGACCAGTCTGTCCCGATGAGTGCAAGATGAAAAGCTTCAACAGCATTTCTCTTTTTTCAATTATGCTGATATGTTATCCATCACTGCTTACCCTCTCTAAATTTTTCATAATTTTGAAATTCTCCATAGGACCTTCCTTCACCTTCCCTGGTCCAGAGAAAAAGCTTCACAAAGAAAGAAAAATAAAGACTTGTATTTATATAGTGCCTTTCATGGCTGCCAGGCATCTCAAAGTGTTTTACAGTCAATGAAGTATTTTTGAAATGTAGTCACTGTTAATGGTGTATTAATTATACTATTAAGGTTATATAAGGTGTAAACAGGTGGAGAGCACCTTGAGCACATATAAAGAGAGACTTCTGGGAGTTGGTTAGGGAGAAGGCAGACATTTATAAACAATAATGTGATAATGACTAGATAATCTATTTTTTGTGAGGTTGACTGAAGGATAAATATGTGCCAGGGCACCAGGAATAACTCCCATACTCTTCTTCAAAACAGTGCCATGGGATCTTTTATATCCACCTGAGCTAGCAGATGGGACCTTGGTTTAATGTGTCATCTGAAGGACAGCTTAGTACTGCACTGGAGTGTCAACCTTGATTTTTGTGCTCAAATCCTAGGGTAGGACTTGAACCCAGAACCTTGTGACTCAGAGGCAAGCATGCTACCAACTGAGCCATGGTTGACACACAAAATCTTCCCTTCCTGGTATCATTCTATTAGCTATGCACCCTACCCAATCTATAGCTCTAATAGCCTTCCTGTAAAGAGATGTGCAAAATTGCACACAATGAATCAAGCTAACATCTGTACAAATTCAACATCCCTCTCTTACTTTTATATTTAAAAGACTCTGTGTATAAAGCCAGCATACATCTGTCTTTCCATTTCATTTCCTATTTACACTACTGCGTACCCATAGATCTCTCAGTGCCTCCATTCAGTAGAAAAATGATTGTGGGAAGTAGACTTGAGGACAGAAAATTGAGTTAATGGTCTGTAATAATGATCCTGAAGAGAATTAAATGTTGCACTGGATAGAAATCTGTTTATAAATGAGAGTATTGATCAGCAGTGACCTTGATTTGTTGACATGACCTTTATTGGAGTTGAGTGCTTATCAATATGACGAGAATGAAAAAGCCCAGCAGTGGATTTAGTTATGGCCTAAAATATTCGCTGTTGATCAGAACTGAGTGAGTTTAGCCTACTGGGATTTTGATGAATTGACCATGTTTATTTCAGTTAGTATTTTGGATGGCATGGTCTGCCAGATTCAGGTTTCTCAATAACCTTCAGAAATCCAGCAGTGTTTCCAATGAAATGCTTGGAACAGAGGGGAATCCAAGTTCAGTATTTGTATTTGGATTCATCCAAGAACTTAAACCTGTGAGGTAATCCACCCCTAGAGAGAACAGAGGTCTTTTACTTTTTAAGAAGAAACAACTAAGATGGGCCAAACAGCCTTGCTTCACCTTGATCTTGAATTGTAATGAATATGTAAAAGGAAAGTACTTTTAAGTGGATTTCACTAAGTAAAGAAGGACTTGCATTTCCACAGTGTCTTCCATGACCTCAGTTTGTCAGTGCTTTTGCCACAGGATGGTGTTATCTGTCAAGTACAGTTGTATGATCCACTGCCACTTGCTAGGTTACTGAGGAGGGGATGCCAAGTTTTTAAGGCACTCCTGCCAGTGCACAGCCTCTGCATCACCAAAACCCTCTGTAGTGCCTCCTCACAGTGACACACAGCAATTAGGCACCCTCTGGCCCCAAGCTGAACTGCGGCGGATCTCAGAGGGTTTGCGATATACAGGCCCATCAATGCATGGACACGCTCTGGTGTCCATCAACCAGGTCCAAGCTATGCATTAAATAGTATCCACTGCCTTGTGGGTCCAGCTGAAGTGAGTCAAAGCACCTTCCAGTAACTCCTGCAACTGAGCGAGTTCCACATGTGGGGTCTCCCTCCCTTCCTCTGGACTCAGTCTATAAGATCAAGAGCGAGAGGCCAATCCTGCCCAGGCTATGCACTAAAAAACAAATGGAGAGGACATTTCATCCTTAACAACAAATGGAGAAAACACTTCATCCTTACCCTTAACGGTGAGGGGACCAACATGGGATGTAGCAGTTTACAGTTATAAGCCCAGCTCGATTGGCATATGCAAGGGACACCACAATTGCCTTTGACACTGGGAAGTATTATTGCATTCTATTGATCAGTCTCCACCTGCCCCAAGCTAGACAGCCCCCAACCAATAATGTACTGACCCACCAACACCTGCCTTCCTCTACGGGTGCGTGAGGATTAGGGATCCAATTGTGACAAGCAAACAGTAAATAGATACCTGAGAAACAAAAAGTGAAGATTTTCCGCCTTGGAATCTGGAAGGTCAGGACTATATGTCCTGGCATACATGAGAACTTGCAGTCAACAGACAATGTATGGAAGACGGCAGTGATCGACCGTGAGCTATACAAGCTCAACATTGACAATAATGCTCTCCAAGGGGCTAGATTGGCCGACACCAGATCAATAGATGAGGCCAATTGTACCTTTTGCTGACCTGGTAAAAGCGCACTGACCACCATGAACTTGGAGTTGCCTTTGTTGTCAACAACAGATTGGCACAGATAATTGACACAGAGCCTGTTGAGACTTTTGAATGCCGCACATCTCTTTCTCTACCATTTCATCACATGCGCTCATGCACCAACCTTGTTTGCCAAATGCCAAAGACAAAGATCAATTCCACAACACTCTAGATGATATTCTGGATCATCTGCCACATGGAGAAAGGTTATTTGTCCCAGGGAACTTTAATGCAGGAGTTGGATCGTACAAAATTTCAAGACAAACATAGATCGGTCACCATGGCGTTGGCAAGATGAATGAAAATGGACAGTGACTACTGGAACTTTGAGCACAGTGTGGACTTTGCATTCACAGCATCTTCTTCCAAAGCAGACATCAGAACAAGATGTCATGGCACCAAAACCTGGCCACTGGCACCAACTTGACCTGACAATCATTAGAAGATATGATCTGGCCAGCGTTCTTCATGCCTGCACCTATCACATTGTAGATTGTGATAGTGATCACTCACCTGTCAGTAGCCGAGTGAAGGTGTGACAGCAGAAAATACACAAGCCCAAACACAATCGCGTTCTGCGCATCAACATTCCATGCATGAGGGACGATGACAAATGTCAGAAGCTCTCAGGTAGTCCCTTCCACTTGAGGGCTCACCAGATAATACTGATGAAGTATGGAAATCTCTGCGATCAATCGTCTACAAAGCTGCAGTAACCACATTTGGCAAAGGAAGAAAGAGGAACAAACATTGGTTTAAGACCCACCATGCAGAAATGACTCCTGTCATTGAAGCAAACACACAGTTCACCAGGCTTACAACCTGGCTCCTAACCCTAAAGCACATGACAATCTCATGCTAGCCAAGACAGTTGTGCAGAAGACAGCAAGGTACCATGCCAACATGTATTGGGTCAACCTATGTGAGGAAAGAGAAACCGCTAGTGACAATGGTAATCTCCACACTGTGTATGACAGTTTCAAAAGAGCACTTTGCACCACAGATGAGGAATTACTCAATGACAGGTACAAGCAAATGACCTACTGGGTAGAGCACTACTCGAACTATACTCATGTGTGATGGATATCTCTCTGCCTCTGTTTGACAATCTTCTGCAGCTAACCGCCATGTTTGAGTTGGTAAACTAGCTGAGCTACTCAAGTATGGAAAGCTGCACCTGCTGCCATTCCTTCATGACCTTCTCCTCCTCTGCTAGAGGGAAGGCTCTGTCCCATTGGATATGCATGAGGCAAACATCATCACATTGTACAAGAACAAAGGTGATCCAGGGGACTGCAATAGCTATCTGGGCATCTCATTCCTCAGAATCACAGGGAAAGCCTTTGCCAGAACCATTCTAATGAGACTCCTCTGACTAGTCAACAGGTATATACCTGGAGGCACATTAGGCCATTAGAGCAGACAGATCCACGGTAGACACGATCTTCTCCCTGTGTCAGCCTCAAGTGCAGAGAACAGCAAACACCACTCTATCTTGCTTTTGTGGATCTCACAAAAGCATCTGACACCGTGAGCAGGACAGTACTTTTCCGGATACTGGAGAAAATCAGCTGTCCTCCCAAGTTTTGCAGTCTCATACGGTCCTTCCATGTAAACATGCACAGCACCATTCAGGCCAACAGTTCCACCTCTGACAGTTTTGATGAGGTAAACCAGGACTGCATCTTAGGCCCTACTCTGTTTTGTATCTTTTTCTCTGTCCTCCTGAGCTATGCTTTCCCTGCCAACATGGAGGGAATGTACCTCCACACAAGGCCAGATAGGAAACTCACCAACCTATTAAAGCCGAAGGCCAAAACAAAAGTGCAGCATGTCATGATCAGAGAACTCGCTGCTGATGATGCTGCACTAGTTGCCCAGACAGAAGACCAGCTCCAAAGGTTCATGTATCATCTGTCCCATGCCTGTGTTATGTTCTTCCTCACCTTCAGTGTCAAGAAAGCTGTAATTACGGAATAGGATGTCGTGGCTCAGACCCAACAAAACACCACCAGAAGCAATCAACAAATTCTGCTACTTTGGATCTACTGTAACAGATAACCTGTCTGCTGATGAGAAGCTCAGCACACACATTGGCAAGGCAGCCAACAGCTTTGGCCAACTAACTAAACAGGCATGGAGAAACAACAAAAAAAAACCCACAGGGCCAAGATGCTTAACTAAGATCATAAGGTCACAAGAAATAGGAGCCATTTGGCCTATTGAGCCTGTTCCCATTCGATAAGATCATGGCTGATCTGATTGGGGCCTCAACTTCTTTTCTGTCCGTCCCCCATAACATTTGAGTCCTTGTCAGTCAAAAATCTGCTTAACTCAGCTTGAATATATTCAGTGACCCAGCTTCCAGTACTCTCTAAGGGCAGTCAATTCCAAAGATTAACAACCCTCAAAGAAAGGAATTCCTCCTCATCCCCATCTTAAGTGGGAAGAAAGATTGAACAGGGTGGGCTTACACCCATTGGAGTTTAGAAGAATGAGAGGTGATCCTATTGAAACATATAAGATCCTGACAGGATTTGACAGGGTAGATATCAGAAGGCTGTTTCCTCTTGTGGGGGAGTCTATAACTACGGGGCACAGTTTAAGAATGAGAGGTCTCCCTTTTAAGATGGAGATGAGGAAAACACTTATCTTTCAGAGGGCCATTAGTATGTGGAATTCTCGTTCCCAGGAAGCGGTGGGGGCTGGGTCACTGAATTTATTCAAGACTCACTTAAATAGATTGTTGATAGACAAGGGAGTCAAGGGTTATGGTGGGCATCTAGGAGAGTGGAGTTGAAACCACAACCAGATCAGCCTTGAACTTATTGGATGATGAGCAGGTTTGAAGGTCTGAATGGCCTACTCCTGCTCCTAAGTTCTATGTTCCTTATGACCCCTTATTTTCAAAATGTACCACCTAGCTCTAGATTCCCCGACAGGGGGAAACATCCTCTCAACATCTACCCTGTCAAGCCTCCTCAGAATCTTATATGTTTCAATAATGCCACCTCTTATTCTTCTAAACTCCAATGAGTATAGGCACAACCTATGCTTCATTCCCAGGACATCACTGCAAGAGTTCCTCTGGGGTAGTGTCCTAGGCCCAACCATCTTCAGCTGCTTCATCAATGACCTTCCTTCCATCATAAGTTCAGAAATGGGGATGTTCCCTGATGATTGCACAATGTTCAACACCATTCACAATTCCTCAGATACTGAAGCAGTCCATGTCCAAATGCAGCAAGACCTTGACAACATACAGGCTTGGGTTGACAAGTGGCAAGTAACATTCACGCTACACAAGTGCCAGACAAGTGCCAGACAATAACCATCTCCAACAGGAGAGAATCTAACCATCACCCCTTGATATTCAATGGCATTACCATTGCTGAATACCCCACTATCAACATCCTGGGGGTTACCATTGACCAGAAACTGAACTGGGCTAGCCATATAAATATTGTGGCTACAAGAGCAGGTCAGAAGCTGGGAGTCTGCGTAAATGTAAGTTTAAGGCACCATGAGCACAAGAGGGACTGTCCATGGGTGATCTTCTGTTTTGCCATGTTTTGTTTATATGTTTATTGATGTGAGCATTAGCACCAGGTTTGGTAATGTTTATTTGTCATGAGTGTCAAAATTATATAAATTCTGCTTTTTGCTTAATGGCCTGAGTATGCTTCACTTGTTTTGTTGGTGCAGGGCATGCCAGTGTGTAATGCTGGACATGAGTGTCTATAAACTTTATCACACAGGCACTGAGTGGACTTTAGATGGAAAAGAAAGGGTAATTTCAGGCACATGAAATGGAGGCAGCAGCCCCAGCATGAAGTGGAAGCAGATCTTCAGCAGCCTAGCTGAAGGAGCCTTGGATCAAGGTGTCCCAGCCTCCCTGAACGATACAGGCTCTGCGCCCTCAGCATTCTCCTCACCGTGCTCCTCTTCTGACTCACCACTGGATTCTTCCTCTGTGGCCTGTGGAGCTGCCTCAAGTGGGTCCCCCCTTGCCACTTAATTGTGGCAAGCGCAGCATGCAACTACTATCAGTGACACCTGTTCTTGGGGGTGTTGTAGTTCTCCCGCTCAACGATCCAGACATCAGAAACACATCTTCAGAAGACCTATGGTCCTCGCTATCACCGCTGTTGTGGAGCATGACTCCTATTATAACGCTGCTCTGCCTCTGTCATGGGTGGCAGAGAAGGGTCATAAGACTTTTCAACAGATAGCCCTTATCACCCAGCAGCCATCCATCCAGTCGGACTGGAGCAGTGAACAGCTTTGGTACCTGTGAGTGTCTCAGGATATAAGCATCGTGGGAGCTGCCTGGGTACCTTGCACAGACTTGTAGAATCAGCATCCTGTGGTCACACACTATCTGCAGGTTCATGGAGTGGAAGTCCTTCCTGTTCACGAAGGCACCAGGCTCACCGGCTGGCACCTTGATGGCCAATTGTGTGCAATTGATTGCACCCTGGATGCGAGGGAACCCAGCAAACACTGCAAACCCTCTGATCACTCAGCCTGCCTGGCCTCGTCCATACAGAAGTAAATCAATGTCAGCACCCACCTGAATATGGCTTCTGTCACCAGTTTGATGCAACTATAGACAGCTGATTAGGAGACTGCACAGAGATCCCCCACTAACCGCTGGAAGGAGCTGGAGGCATAGAAGTTGAGGGCCACTGTGACCTTCAGAGCCATTGGCATGGGGGGTCCACCCACACAGTTGGAGGTAACCTGAGGCCCAATCATCTGACAAATGGAGGTCACAGTCTCCCTGGAAAGGTGGAGCCTCCTTCGTCATTGCCCCTCAGACATATTGAGGTAGCTGCATCATCGCCTGTAAACCCTGGTAGCAAGATAGTGGCGCCTTCTGCAGCCCCTTCCACCTTGGACTACCTGCTGGCCCAGCGCCCCTTGTGTCTGCGCCTCTCCTCCCACAGGACCCTCCCCTGGAGGCTGCATTGGGACACCTGGCCTCCTCTCCCTTCTGCCCCTCTCTTCCTCCTCAGAGGAGGTATCACCAGCAGAGACCACAATCCCCATTACCAGGGTAACAGAAGGCTGTTGGATACCTGGAAGGATCCACATGGTCTGAATCCTCCGGGGGCTTGCAGACACCAATGAGTCCTGAAATGAAACCTGGAAATGCTAAGAATGAAGCACAGAATAAAGATGAAGCTGTCAAGTTCAAATAAGCAACCAGCAGCAAACTGTCCCCTAAACTCCTCATTACTCACACTGGCAATGCTGCGGACCCTTTTTATCCCGTCCTTGGATGAGGTTTTGTAAAAAGTAGGCTGTCCACTTGCCTGTTTTGCCTGTATGATGAGCGTGAAATCGCACGGGCAACGTAAAATCACAGACAATTGCCTTTTCAATGGCCTTAAGTGGCCTTTTAATTGATGGTGGGCGTGGCCCCAACACCCGCGCGTACGGGATGATGTCGGGACGCTCAGCCGAAGTCATCTCGCATGATTTTATGCCCAAGGGGGTCGGGCACAAGGTGGAAAATTCTGCCCCAGCTGTGGGCAGAAGTTCGCCACCACAACAACCTTTGCTTTCAGAAGCTCCAAAGCAGACGCCAGCCCTGCAGACAAGGTGTCAGCAGAGATCACTCTGCACCACTGGCAGGAGACAGCTTCATGTGTGGCACTTGTAACAGACTTTGTGTTTCCAGAATCGGTTATTCAGCCATGAGAAGAAATGCAATAGTTGATCTTATCTGACCTCACCAAAGTTCTGAGGTTGCATTCCCATCATCTCTGTCAGATGCAATGATCCCAATCCATGACTTCAGGACTTCCCAAAGCACTTCACAGCCAATGAAGTACTTTTGTTTAAATGTAGTTACTATTGTCATGTAAGAGATATTAGCAAAAGTATTGTGGTCTTTTTTTTCTACTAAATCATTTCACTTTTCCAAAACATATTTAATTACAGAATTTGAATATTGCTGGAAAAAGGCACATGCTCTCGAAGTTCTTCATCATGCACTCGAGGATGGACGCCAAATTTGAGAAGGAGAAACGATTTATGCTACATGAGAAAAGGGAACTGATTGGTTGGCAAGTTGACTCTGCCATGGGGAATGCACCAGGGAACTATTATCTTCTATGCTTTTATTTATTCAAAACAGATGCAATGCCTAGGCATATTCTTTTTCCTGCAGAGGACAGGTCCTGCATATGAATATATGTAGCTTCTAGCAGGTAGAAGTGAGCTACGTTACGAGCCCAACTTATACTCTTAAAACACTCTTGCTATAAGTTACAAATATTCAGGCAAAGAGACCATTTCTAGACATTGCACCTTTTTTGAATAAACAAAAGCATGATGGGGACAATAGCTTCCTGGTGCATTTTTCATGGCAATGCCTCAACCAATCAGAGTCAAGTTGCCAACCATTCAGCATCCTTTTCTCATGCAGTATAAATTGCTGCTCCCTTTGAAATTTGGCATTCTTGCATCTGTCCTGGTGAGTGCTTTGACAGTATGTCTCTTTTTTCAGCAATAATCATAATTAATTAACAAGTGAAAATAAATCTGTTCTGGTATACTCACATCCTGATGTTGTACTGCTTGTGCCCCTGAGCTGGGTTTTGACCTCTTTGCATTTTGATTATCTCCATCTTGATGTTCTGCTCTACCGAGTACTTTCTTTTCGGCATGTTGTAAAGTGCCTCGCGCTGACAGATGGTGATCTTCCGAGGTACTGCTGCACTGTGGGAAATTCTCTTTGTTTGTCTTATCCCTGACACAAATAGAAGAACATTCTGGTGAGCAAAATGAAAAGATCACATAAGAAAGACAAAAAGTTTTTTCACAACGCGGATGCATTTTTAAAATTCTTTCACAGGACGTGGGTATCACTGTCCAGGCCAGCATTTATTGTGCATCTTGAATGGCCCTTGAGAAGGTGGTGGTGAGCTGCCTTCTTGAACGGCTGCAGTCCATGTGGTGTAGGTACACCCACAGTGCTGTTAGGAAGGGAGTTCCAGGATTTTAAACCAGTGACAGTGAAGGAACAGCGATATATTTCCAAGTCAGGATGGTGAGTGGCTTGGAGGGGAACTTTCAGATGGTGGTGTTCCCATCTATCTGCTGCATTTTTCCTTCTAGATGGTAGCAGTCGTGGGTTTGGAAGGTGTGTCGAAGGATTCTTGGTGAGTTGCAAACTGGCTCTAACAGTTAGCAATGCTGCACAGAATTTGCAGCCAAAGCTATACAGCCTTGGAGTAGTTTTGGGGCATATTGAAATATATACATTACTTTTTCTTAAAAATAACCTAGCCTATTCCCTCTGGTAAACTCCATTTCTGCACTTGGGCTGTGTTTGCATTGTTCAGACTCCTGCCCCTACAATCTACATCCACACTCCCTTCCCGTTATGTCAATGGTCTTTTAATAGATGAATAAGTTTCTTCCACATGAGCATCCTGAAAACTTGGATGCAAAGCAAGAACAAGGTACATTCGGCTCCCAGCCTAATTGCCAGACGACCACAGTGGATTCCTGATGATATTATGGGAGGAGTCTACCACAGCAGCCTGAGATTACAGGGTTTGTGTTTTATTCATTTATATATTACACCTGAAATTTTTATCCCTCAACCAACACCCAAAAAGAGGCTTTCTGTTCATTGTCACATTGCTGCTTGTGGGAGCTTGCTGTGCACAGATCGGCTACCTTACAGCATTGACTTGGTCATGAAAGGCGCTGTCTAAATGCAAGTTCTTTCTTTCTCTGAAGTAACCAGTTTGTTAGTTTACAATTGGCTTTGCTTTACTGGAGTGTTTAAGCAGTCTGCCTTCTTGGAGGCAAAAGAAAAGCACAAAGGAGCAGGTTTGAGATGACAGTATCCAGTACATATGACAAGGGGTTGGGTTGCACGATTGTAGAATTGGATTTGGATAGTAAGGGATGCAGGGTACACTCACAGGAGAGGCTGGGGGCAGGGAACCCGAGGGAATATCACATGTAGGTTTGAAATCCCGAACAGTATACTTAATCTTACATTTCTTTGAGGCTGTGGTCATCGTCCTGTTGGTGCTGCAGTTGTCAACCCTTCCCTTGTTGACAGAGATGTAAGAGAAAGGCTTGGTCCTGGATCTGGATCGTCCGGAGACTGTTTCTTGACGGCGTTCAGCAGAGGTGCCAAAAGTTCCTTGGGCACACGAACAAACTGGGCCTCAAACCTTCACCGGTAATAAAGTAAAATAATTTCATTATCATTTCTCCAAAGTACTAGCTGTAATATGTGGGTCATATTTTCCTTTAGAAACAGACTGCCTTAGATGCTGAAGAGGAATTCTTACTTTGAAGTAGAAGGACTGACCCTCTAAGCTTATACTGGCCCAGTATCAAGCAACAAAAACATTAGTGACCTCTACACACAATCATCAGACACAACTATTCATCTCAGTCTCAGATTATTTTCATACAGTAAGCTTATTGGCTAAGCCAAATTGATGACAAGCTATTGATGGAGCTATGTCATACTGGACTGACCCATTATGTGCAGGGGGAAACTAATGTTGTCAGTATTACTGAATTAATAAAGCTTCAACGAAGAACCAAAAATCATGGAATTAAATTATAAAATCCTTTAAGCTGTGACTGATTCAAAAGACGCGCTTCATTTGTTCCTTGCAAATTAGGGATAGCCTAAAGACCAACGTGATTTCCTTCCCCAACAATTCTTCCCAGATTGAACCAAACCCACAAGAAGTGTAAATATAGGCTGGGGACCAGCTCAGTATGTACAATATCAGCATCAGCAGGTTTACTACAAATACACCAGAACAACTCCAGCTTCCTGCTCTTCCAATATGATCTGTTATGATCCCAGCTGTTGTTACTACTGGACAAGCCAGATCCCAGGGTGGAACCCAGATTGATAGATCCTAACTTTTATTTGTTTGTTTAGATATGTGGAGAGGGGCTATTGGACAGAGTCATTGGAGTCAGCTAATGAACTTTGAACAAAAGAATAAAACATTTATTAAACAAGAAAAGATGAACTATATTACAATACTCCTTCACTCACAACTATATCTTTACAGATGTATACAGATTTGTAAGGGCAACACAAGTTACAAAAACTATCTTATCACACCACACTCTGAAACCCAGTGACAGATGCCGCCCCACACGGATGCTATGGATCTCTCCTCAACTCCCCCCAGACACTTGTCACACTGTGAGCCAACCAGTCTCGCTGCATTCCGTCTTTCCAATGAGGGCTTCCAATCTCCACTTTCCAAGAACTCACCTTGGAATCTTCTCCCAAATTTCTCTCGGGTGTCTTCCGTAAGAGTTCACCTCCAGGCTTTTGAACTCTCCTTCACATGCATTCAAGTTGTCTTCCACACACTTACTCTCTCTGACTCAGCTGTCAACAATACACCACTGCTTCAGATACCCATAGCAAAGACTTACAGAATTTCAGCCATCTCTTTGGATCTTCTTGCTTCTTGCATTAAATCTGCTTTTTGCACCTTTTGTCTCTTTAAACCTGAAGCGTGGAGCCTTTCTCTCTGCCCCTCACTCTTAACTTCACTTAACAGGACATTTGCCAGGTTCCTGACCTTCCTCTGACTAGAAGGTCTTTTTGGGACTTTCCCCTGTTTTTGTCTCACTCCTTTAGCCTTGTGACTTGTTGGTTCTTTTGGGAAATCTACTCTCACTCTGCAGTTCCCTCTCCCAATGTCCAGTCTCTCTGAAGTCCTGGCTTCAAACTGAAATCAAAGCTGCAATTTCTTTAGTTTTTCTGTGCGTCTCTGGGAAGGACCTGCCTCTCTGGATCCCTGTTGCTAGGCAACAGCCCAGTTTCTCTTCTCTTGTTTGTTTAACTTAGCTGCCACAGTCGTAAAACTCTCATTAGAAATGCAGGTACTTTTTAAAGTGAAACTAAAACTCAGTTTGACCTTTCTTAACACACAGATACAGAAATACAACTCAAACTTAAACATTAAAGCCAAAACTCATTCCTAACATCCACAAATACAAATAATTCTTACTTAAAATAGCTCTCTTTCCTAACAAACCCAATAAACAGGGAGGGAAAGAAAGGAGAGGCTAATGCACTAGACCATTGGCTTCTCCTTTCAGTTGTTTTACTGTTTTAAGATTCACAATTATTATTGCAACAACAAGACTTTCTGCCACATCTATGTTAAGAGCTGCAATACTACAAGATGGCAATGTTCTACTTTTAGTGTAATGAGAGTAATTGGAGTGACCAGGATACACTAATATTTGAACCTTGCAGAATATAAAATAGCTTGACTATTATCCATGTGGATACTTTTTAGGGAAAAATTTATACAAAGTCTAAATCCAAGTCATGAAGAAATATATTTACTGGAATTCCTCCAAAGCTGCTATAAGCAATAAACTTGATTGGCTTTTCATTAATTAAAGTCAACGCAGAGAGAAGGCTTCAATGTTGGCCTTTAGCTCTGCTGAGTTAGACACTTCTAATCCTGCTTAAGAATGGTTAAAGAACAAGCAGCTTAACCCTGCAGATGGCTGCAGAGTGTTATAAAGGAAAGGGGTCTGGCAGTGGACTGGCCAGAGCTATCGCACGTCCCTTAATCTGAAAGGGTCAATTCTTTAGACTGAAGCAAAGGGAACAATGTTAAAGGGGCACACTGGCTGTGGTTGAGCCCCAAGGCTATAGCAAGCCCAAGATTTGGTTTTAGGTCATAACCAGTGAAAGCAAAGCTGAACTTCTCCAACATATATGAGGCTAATCTGACAATCCAGTCCTCCCAGTGTTTTTCAGCAGCCTGCCATTTTCCATAAATTAAAATTAATAATTGAAACACCTTGAGCTACATACCCATCATTTCCTGCAGCCTACCAAGCCCCTATCACCACTGGAAGTGCCATATTATGGAATCAGAAGGATAGATAATTGATTTCTTGAGAAATCATCATGACGGCAGGTGCTGCACTTTGATGATGATATAAATAAAATAAGTGACATATTTTTAGACAATCATTAAAATAAAAACAAAGTATAAAATTATAAAAGCATTGCACAGTTACGATCATTTCAGCATACAAATAATTACAATATGTTGCAAAGTTCAGGTCTCTTTAATTTACAGAATAGAAATGAAAGGTCCACTGCAATCTGCATTTTCAATTTAAGTCCATCGATCATATGTTGTCATGTTCAGCTCATTGAGTTCTCAGTCATTTACATACTATTTATCAGTTCTTTACAGTAGGGGATCTAGGGGGTCATCGGAGTCCACTCGTTCTATATCTTATTTGTGGAGTTGTATGGAATTGTGAACCAAATTACTAGGTCTGTGGAGAGGGTGTTAAACTAAATAGAGGGTGTTGGGTTCTGGAAAGTGGATACATAGGCTTACAAAGCAAAAGGACAATGGCAGCCTTGCAAGGCAGTTATTTAGGCAATAATACCCAGAGTGTGGCAGGAAGGGACAGTGTACACAAACATAAAAAAAAAGCAGCAAATAGGGTCAAAAGGGGAAAAAATGGTAAAAAGGCAAAAATAATGACCCTTTACTTAAATGCCCATAGTATTCGGAACAAAATAAATGAATTAACGGCTCAAATAGAGGTTAATGCATATGATCTTGCAGCCATTATGGAGACGTGGCCACAAGGAGATCAAAGCTGGGAACTAAATATTCAGGGGTATGTGACTTTCCGAAAGGACATGCAGATAGGAAAGGGTGGTGGGGTAGCTTTGTTAGTATGAGATGGAATAAGTACGACATCAAGAAAGTATCTTGGTTCGCATGATGTGGAATCTACATGGGTGGAGATAAGAAATAACAAGGGGAAGGAGACACTGGTAGGAGTAGTCTATAGACCCCCTGACAGTAGCTGTACTGTAGGGCAGAGAATAAATCAGGAGTTAATGAAGGCATGCAAAAAGGGCAATACATTAATCATGGGTGACTTTAATCTTCATGTAGATTGGGAAAATCAAATTGGCCGAGGTAGACACGAGCAAGAATTCATACTGTATATTTGGGACAGTTTCTTAGAACAATATGTTGTGAATCCAACCAGGAATCAGGCTATTTTGCATCTGGTAATGTGTAATGAGGCATGTTTAATAAATAATCTCAGAGTGAAGGATCCCCTAGGAATCAGTGACTATAATACAATAGAATTTATCATTCAGTTTGAGAATTAGAAACTTGAGTCAGAAACAACTGTGCTAAACTTAAATAAGGGTAATTACAATGGAATGAGGACAGAGTTGGCTTGAGTGGATTGGGAAAGCAGTTTAGCAGAAAAGGTGGTTGATGAACAATGGCATACGTTTAAGAAAATAGTTCATGATTCTCAGCAAAGATATATCCCAGTGAGGAAGAAGGATTCAAGGAAGGGGATAAACCAACCATGGTTAACCAAGGAAGTTAAGGACAGTATCAAATTGAAAGAAAAAACATACAATGTGGGAAAGATTAGTG
Organism: Carcharodon carcharias; assembly: GCF_017639515.1. Taxonomy (NCBI): domain Eukaryota; kingdom Metazoa; phylum Chordata; class Chondrichthyes; order Lamniformes; family Lamnidae; genus Carcharodon; species Carcharodon carcharias. Next base: position 53,060,907 of record NC_054483.1, on the reverse strand, counting down.
GTAAACCAGAGGATTGGGAAAGTTTTAAAAACCAACAAAAGATGACCAAAAATTAATTAGGAGGGAGAAAATAAACTTTGAGGGTAAACTAGCAAGTAATATACAAATGGACAGTAAAAGCTTCTTTAAATATATAAAAAGGAAGAGAAAGGCCAGAGTGAACATAAGCCCCTTAGAGAATGAGGCTGGGGAAATAATAATGGGGGACCAGGAAATGGCAGAGGAGATTAATAAATACTTTGCTTCAGTCTTCATGGTAGAAGATACTAATAGCGTTCCAAAAATACTAAATAATAAAGGGGCAAAAGGGGGGAGGAAACAAATATAATAACTATCACTGGAGAAAAAGTACTAAGGAAATGGTTATGAGGGGCATGGACAGGGTGGATAGGGAGCAACTGTTCCCCTTAGCTGAAGAGTCAGTCACGAGGGAGCACAAGTTCAAGGTGAGGGGCAGGAGGTTTAGGAGGGACGTGAGGAAGGAAAAGGAACTTTTTTATCCAGAGGGTGATGACGGTCTGGAATGCGCTGCCTGGGAGGATGGTGGAGGCGGGTTGCCTCACATCCTTTAAAAAGTATCTGGATGAGCACTTGGCACGTCATTACATTCAAGGTTATGGGCCAAGTGCTGGTAAATGGAATTAGGTAGGTATGTCAGGTGTTTCTCACATGTCGGTGCAGACTCGATGGGCCGAAGGGCCTCTTCTACAATGTGTGATTCTGTGATTCCATGAAACTAATGGGGCTAAAGGCCAATAAGCCCCCTGGACCTGATTGGTTGCAAATTAGGGTATTAAAGGAAATAGCTAATGAGATAGTGGATGCACTGGTGGTAATCTTCCAAGAATCATTAGATTCTGGAAAAGTCCCAGAGGATTGGAGAATGGCCAATGTAACATCCTTATTCAAAAAGGGAGGAAGGCAAAAAACATGGTAATTAAAGGTCAGTTAGCTTAACATCCACCATTGGGAAAATGTTGGAGTCTATTATAAAGGATGTAATAGCAGAGCACTTAGAAATACATAATATAATCAAGCAGAGTCAGCATGGCTTCATGAAGGGGAAATCATGCCTAACAAAATTATTAGAATTCTTTGAGGAGGTAATAAATAAATAGATAAAGGGGAACCAGTAGATGTGATATATTTGGATTTCTAAAAGGCATTCGATAAGGTACCGCACATAAGGCTACTTAATAAGATAAAAGCCCATGGTGTTGGGGGTAGTATATTAGAATGGATAGAGGATTGGATAACTAATAGAAGATGGAGAGTTGGGATAAGGGGGGGCATTTTTGGACAGCAATCTGTAACTAGTGGAATGCCACAGGGATCAGTGCTGGGGCCACAATTATTTATAATATATATTAATGACATAGATGAGGGAAGTGAATGTACTATCACCAAGTTTGCAGATGACACAAAAATAGATGGGAAGGCAAGTGGTGAGGGTGACACAAATAGTCTACAGAATTATATAGACAGGTTAAGTGAGTGGGCAAAAACTTGGCAGATGGAATATAATGTGGGAAAATGTGAGGTTATGCACTTTGGCAGGAAGAATAGAGGAGCTGAATATTACTTAAATGGAGAAAGACTGTAGAAGGCTGCAGCATAGAGGGATTTGGGAGCCCTTGTGCATGAATCCCAAAAAGCTAACATACAAGTTCAACAGGTAATAGGGAAGGCAAATGGAATGTTGGCCTTTATTTATTTCAAAGGGCCTTTATTTCAAAGGGACTGGAGTATAAAAATAGGGAAGTCTTGCTAAAACTATACAAGGCACTAGTTAGACCACACCTAGAATACTGTGAACAATTTTGGTCCCGTTATCTAAGGAAAGATATACTGGCATTGGAGGCAGTCCAGAGAAGGTTTAGTAGGTTGATCCTGGGTATGGAGGGATTTTCTCATGATGAGAGGTTGAGTGGGTTGGGCCTGTACTAATTGGAATTTAGAAGAATGAGAGGCGACCTTATTGAAACATATAAGATTCTTAGGGAGCTTGACAGGGTAGATACTGAGAGGTTGTTCCCGCTTTTGGGAGAGTCTAGGACCAGAGGGCATAATCTGAGAGTAAGGAGATGCCCAGTTAAAACAGAGATGAGGAGGAATTTCTTCTCTCAGAGACTAGTCAATCTGTAGAATTCTTTACCGCAGAGGGCTGTAGAGGCTGGATTGCCAAGTATATTCAAGGCTGAGATAGACAGATTTTTAATCAGTAAGGGAATCAAGGATTATGGGGAAAAGGCAGGAAAGTGGAACTGAGGATTATCAGATCAGCCATGATCTCAATGAATGATGGAGCAGACTGGGTGGGCTGAATAGCCTACTTCTGCTCCTACGTCTTATGGTCTACTGATCTATCTTTTTTTCTTAATTCCATCGCACCTTTGCTTTTGTGTTGTTGTGACAAGAGATGGTGGCAATGGGAGGTGGGTTACGAGAGTTTTCTAAGCATATACTACAGCCTTATACACATACTCAATTTAGTAAAGTTCCACATGTACCTTAACAGAGATTTCCCATTTGAGTTTCTTCCTTTACCACAACGTTATGGTCAAACAAGCTTCTATGTATATCATGTGATCTCAAAAGCAGTGTTTGATTTAATGATGCTAGGCCCAGTATATAATGAGGCTTGGTCACAGAAAGTAAGACTCATTGGGTAGAATTTCCCCCCGTTGCAGGGCATGTTGTGCAGGTGCGGGTGTGGGTGTGGGTGGGTGCAGACCTGATCAGTGCCCCTGATCGGGTCCGCGCTGCCATTTTACATGGGTGGGCCAATTAAGGTTGGCCCAACGTGACGTGCACCCGGAAGTGCTGTGAGCATGCACAGTTTTAAATTTTAATAGTTCAATGAAGCGTCGAAAAAATTTTTGTGACATGTCCCCTCATGTGAAACTATCACATGAGCTGACGCACGTGCATTAATTTCAATAAAAATTTTTGCGAAAATTTAAAATCATTCATGAAACCTCATCTCGCCCGTGGATGAGATTCCATGAAAAATTTGAAGGCTGCCTGGGCTCTTCACCTGCCCGCCAACCCTAAGGTTGGGTGGGAAGCTTCGCTAATTATTTTAATTGTTAGTTAAATGGCCTTAATAGGCCTTTGACAGTTTGGTAGGCACGCAGCTGACTTGGCTGCATGCCTGCCGAACTGAAAATCTAAATGATACGTGGTGACATTGGGACGCATGCCCGACATCACCTTGCATCGTTTTACACATTGGCGAGTGGGCCCTGCCCCCGCTCGCCGAGCCGAAGGTGCTCCCGATTGAGAAATTAGCTGTTCTTATTTCACGAACAGTATAACTCGTTTGAAAAGTGCACATCGCCAGGTACACAGGGGAAAAACTCCTTTTCAGTGCATTGCTGATCCTCACTGTGAACAAATAAACTCCCAACATTTCAACAAATAACTAACTATCAAAAAAAGTGTTCCTTTAAGTATCATTTTTTTTATCAGTACCATTTTCCTACTTGGCTGCATTTTCTTGTGTTACATTTTGAACACTGGGTATGGTAATATTCAATTACAGGGCTAACATCTGGTCTAACAGTTGATGTATTAAACCACATGAGATATGCGATACTCTATTTTGAGAAGTGCATTTACATCCTCCTGCTTTTCAACTAAGCATTGCTCTCTCCAGTCTGACTAATCCATTTTAGCTGCTGGAAAGATTGGTATAAGCCACTTATCTGCCTCTAAGATACTCCAACTACTGTAGCAAAACTGCAGTCAATGGGAATGAGGGGGAAATTATCCACTGCTTGGAGTCATATATAGCACAAAGTGGTTGTGATTGTTGGAGATCAATCATCTCAGTTCCAGGACATCACTGCAGGAGTTCCTCAGGTTTGTGTCCTAGGCCCAACCATCTTCAACTGCTTCATCAATGACCGTACTTCCATCATAAGATCAGAAGTGGGGATGTGTGCTAGTGATTGCACAATGTTCAGCACCATTCACAATTCCTTAGATACTGAAGCAGTCCATGTGCAAATGCAGCAAGACCTGTAACATTATCCAGGCTTGGGCTGACAGGTGGCAAGTAACATTCGCGCCACACAAGTGCCAGGCAATAACCATCTTCAACAAAAGAAAATCTAACCATCGCCCCTTGACGTTTAGTGGTATTAACCTTGCTGAATCCCCACAACCAACATCCTGGGGGTTGCCATTGACCAGAAACTGAACTGGATTAGCCATATAAATACTGTGGCTACAACAGCAGGTCAGAGGTTAGGAATCCTGTGGCAAGTAACTCACCTCCTGACTCCCCAAAGCCTGTCCACAATCTACAAGGAACAGGTCAGGAGTGTGATGGAATACTCTCCACTTGCCTAGATGAGTGCAACAACACTCAAGAAGCTTGACACCATCTAGGACAAAGCAGCCTGTTTGATTGAAACTACTTCCACAAACAAGCACTGTCTCTACCACCGATGCACAGTGGCAGCAGTGTGTAACATCTACAAGATGCACTGTAGGAACTTACCATGGCTCCTTAGGCAGCACCTTACAAACCCATGACCACTACCATCTACGAGGACAAGGGCAGCAGATACATGGGAACACCACCACCTGGAAGTTCCGCTCCAAGCCACTCACCATCCTGACTTGGAATTATATCACCGTTCCTCCACTGTCGCTGGGTCAAAATCCTGGAACTCCCTCCCTAACAGCATTGTGGGAGTGCCAATGCCACATGGACTGCTGCAGTTCACCACCACCTCCTCAAGGGCAGTTAGGCATGGGCAATTATTGCTGGCCTAGACATCTTATGAACGAATTAAAAAAAAGCCCTGAAATTACACCCTGGAATACCAGCATATAAGTTCCTCACCTCAAAATCCCTTCTGTAAGTTTAATGTGAATACATTGGCTCCCCCAATAAATCATGGAAAGAGCAATTTTACGTAACCATTGAAACATTCAGATGCTGGTATCCCATTCCATAATCTGAGGGCCTTAAGCCGATTCAAATTGAAAATTTAATGAGAGGAAAAAAAACATGAGACAGTGAAAGTTAATATAGGCCACTCAATATAGGGTCTGGCAATTTGTCATGCATAGAGTTAGCATGCTATTCATACTAAATAATGTGATCCTGTAATTATTAACCCTTCCTGTATCATGAGGTATCTGAGTGAAATTTTACTGTTGATACTACGACAAGATAACTCATTCTGCAGTAGCTGGTTTTACTTTGACTCTTGAACACATTCAGAGCCCGGCCAAACTAATCACTGTAGTTCTGCCCAGGATAAAAGCAAAGGAACTCAATTCTGGAGGCAGAGCTCGTGGCCAGGCAATGGAATCATACTACGCCTGGTGCTCTGTTTGAAGGCTAACCAAGTGGGCATATCACTTCATGAAGGAGGGGTACCCCATTATATCAGGCATTGCCACTCCCCTCCAGTATCCCCACCCACAACAGCTTGTGATGTTTGCGCTAATAGACAATACTGTACAAGGATGCTATCCCCAATAGCCTGCTCTTTTTGGAACAACTGATCCCAGGAAACATTCTGCATCTAGTCTAGCCAATGCTTTCTTTCCTTGGGATTGTGATGAACACACAACCTTTTGGAAAAGTCTAGTCCATCCACGAGCATTCAGCTGACTAAGCAGGCACTGGCGGTAAAATGGATGGATCCTGTGACATGAGATTGGATGCATAATCATTGAATGATCCCAGGGTACAAGATTTTTTTTTCTGTGAATGCAGCATTCTTGGAATGCAATGCTGGCATTTACTGCCCATCATTAGTTTCTCTGTGAAGGTGATAGGACCTTCTTCCAGCAGTTTGATATAACTGGCTACATCAGAAGGCAGTTAAGAATCAACCATGTTGGAGTAGGACTAGAGTTATGTACCAGGTCAAACTAGATAAGAACAACAGGTTTCCTTTCCTAAAGGATGAGTGAACTAGTTGGGTTTTTACAACAATCCAACAGCTTCATGGTCACTTGTAATGATACCATCTTTTTAAAACTGAATCCAAATTCTCAAACTGCCAAGGTGAGAGTTGAATTAGTTCAGGCCTCTAAATTACCAGGCCACTGAGATCACTATTACCATGATTGGTAAGGTCTGTGTACGCATAGTCAGTCTGCAGTGGAAAAAATAGTTATATGATAACCTTTCATGACAGCTGGATCACACAGCTTCAACAACTCTGCATTTCGCCAATTTTGGCCTCTTGAACATCACCGATTTCTTTCATCACAACACTGGCAGCAGTCTAGGCCTTATGCTTGGGGATTCCCTTCCTAAATCTCTCTCTCCTCCTTTAAGACACTCCTCAAAACCTACCTCTTTGACCAAGCTCTTGGTCATTTGTCCTAAGTCTCCTTATGTTGTCCAGTGTCACATTTTGCCTAATAATGATTTGGATGCTTTATTGCATTATGTAAGTGCAAGTTGATACTATTATGAAGGAAAAGGGCAGCCAATTTGTATACAGTAAGCTTCCACAAGCAACAATGTGAAAATGACCAGATTATTTACTGTTAGTTGAGAGACACCATGGAGAACTCTCTTGCTCTTCTTCAAATTATGCAATGGGATCTTTTATACCCATCTGAGGGGGAAAACGTGGCCTAGCATATAACTCAGACAATGCAGCATACTTCCAATATTGTACTGGAATGCCAGCCTCAACTTTGTGCTCAAGTTTCTGGAATGGCATCTGAATCCACAACTTTCTGTGCCAGAGAAGAGAGCTCTACACGCTGAACCCAGCTGATACATTGCTTTATGTAATGAGACCAAATGTCTTTTGGTGAATCCATATCCAAATTCTGAGCTTGGATTCTTCCCTATTGCAAACATTTCATCAGCAATGCTACTGTTTTATTGAGAAACATCTGTATTGAGAAACCCAAACTTGCCAGCCTGTGCCACTCAAATTCCAACTGAAGTAAACATGTCCAGTTCAGAAACATTCCAACAGGCTGAATTCCTTAATTCACTTAATTCAGGCCAATTTGGACAACAGAGAAAATTGCAGGTCATACAACAATGCAAGTAAATTCACAGCTAGGCTCTTCCATTCTCCTTATATTGATAAGCACTCAACTCCAATGAAAATCAAGTCAACAAATCAAGGCCACTGCAGATCAATATTCTCATCTATAAACCCATCTCTATCCAATGCAACACTTAATTCTCTTCAGAATCATTATTACAGACCACTAATTCAATTTTCGGTCTTTAATTCAATTCTCTGTCTACCCCCCATGATCATTTATGTAATAAGTGGAGGAACAGGGAGATCTCTGGGTGTTTATCCATGCATTGTTAAAAGCAGTAGTGTAGAAAAGGCCAAATGTAATTCTGGATTTTATACATAGAAGACTTGAATGTAAAAGCAAGAAAGGGATGTTGAATTTGTACAGCCATTAGTTAGATGTCCACTAGATTATTGTGTGCAATCACCCTTTTACAAGATGGCTATTAGAGTTAGAGATTGGATAGGAACCATAGCTACTGGAATGATACCAGGAAGGGAAAGTTTTTGTGAAGATTTTTCTCTTGAAAAAGGTGAAGGGAAATCCTGCAGAGAATTTCAAAATTTTCAAAGATTTAGAGAGGGGAGACAGTGAAGCATTACCAGGTTAACAGGTCTGTATAAGGGATAGTGAGTCTTGATTATCACAAACCAAGTCCACTACAAGTCAACTCTTTTATCGATAAATCTATTCCTATTCAGTGCAAGATGTTGCAGTATTTAATTCTCTTCAGGATCAATACTACATGTACTAGTTCAGTTCTCTGTCATTTAAAGTGCTATTTCCCATGAACATTTTGTACTAACTGGAGGATCAGAGAGGTCAGAGGTGTCGGTCTGCATATATTTAAAAGCAGCAGTGCAGATAGCAGAAGTCAAATGAGATTTGGAGTTACATACATAGGGGCTTTAAAAATAAAAGCAAGAAGTGATGTTGAGTTAGACATTATAGCTAGGCCTCAGTTCTACACACCCCTTTAAAAGGAGGCCATCAGAGTATGGATAGGATACAATGCATAATCACTACTGTTATTAGGAATGAGAATTTTAATTATGAACAAAGCCTCAAAAACTGAGGCTTATTCACTGGAACAGGGAAGGGGAAGGGAATCCCATTGAGTATTTGGAAATTATGACAGATTTAGAGAGCGTGAACAATGAAGGATTACCACTGATTAATGAATCAGTATAAGATAAATCACTCATGATTATAATCAGAGTGAAGTATAAATCACTCATGATTATAATCAGAGTGAAGTATAAATCACTCATGATTATAATCAGAGTGAAGTATAAATCACTCATGATTATAATGAGTGAAGAGGGAAGTTAGTTTTTACACAGAGGATTATTAGAACATGGAATTGTTTTACTACAAGTCAATATTGAGACAGAGTTATGACATTATTTAAAAAGGAATTGAATTAGTTTTTGAAAATCTATTCAATAGGTTATAGCAAGAAGACAGGGTAATGAGATTAGAGTTGATGGAGCCAACTGAAGAATTAACCCAACCACTAGTACAGACAGGCCAGGATCAGAGTGAAGGTGTAAAGATAATGGGTGAAGACTTGAAGAAAGTCTTTCAGGTACCTGGGGTCAGTGGTGGCAGAAGATAGAAGTATGGAAATGGAAATTAAGCAATGGATTAGCTCTGTAGTAATTGGAAGAGATGCAGTGGAGTGATATGTGATAGCAAAGATTCACTATCTGAAAGGAAGAACGTACAAGACAGTTTTGAGACTGGCCTTGTTGTACAGTGCAGAAACTTGGGAAACATCAAGAAGAGAGGAACAACGACTGGATACGAATGAGATGCAGATGCTGAGATGGGTGTGTGGGGTAACGAGTAAGGGCAAGATCAAGAACTATACTGGGAGCATCAGAGAAAGTGGTCAAGAAGAGACTGAAATGGGCTGATGGAAAGAGAGGAGAAATGTGGTGAGATAAGTGATGGAGATGAGACTGTCAGGAAGAAGGATAAGAGCAAAGCCTAAGACCAGATGGAAAGATGATGTGTGAGAGACTGAAATGCAGTGGGATTGGAAGAGGAATGGGTGACTGACAGAAGGAGAAGTAGAATGTGAACAACTAGCATTTTGGTGATCCCAAGTAAACCCCAAATAAAATGGGAGAAGCTGAAAGAAGAAAATCTGATTTATTATGACCAGATGAGAAGTGGTGAACTGGCTCCTCTCTACTCAACCTCCTCAGCTGGTCACACCAAAGGTTTAAGTTTATTTTTCACGAAGATATGTCTTTTCCAGATCAGAATGTATTTAACTATTTAGGCTGTTAGCAATAAGGAGCCAATCAAACAAGACTTTCTTAAGTCAAAGAAAGAGCAAATTTATTAACCCCTAAACCTGAGGAAAATACTAAAAATGCAACGTCAAACACTCAGCCCTCATGCAGTTATTTGCCATCCCTCACCTCCCCTGCCCACACACACACTCACTCACTCACTCACTCACTCACTCACTCACACACACACACACACAGATAAGGGAGTTAAAAAATGATAAAGGAATATACAGTTAAGTGTCTTTTGATTGTCCATGAGACGTAGATTTTAAATGCTGCAGCCAATTTAGCTTATCTGGTTTCTTGGATGTGGTCAGATGTAGAAGACGTTGCAATCATTACGAGACCTTGGTTCACTGGTAGATTTGTCTTCTCGAACAAAGTGACACACTTATTCCAAAGGAGAGAGAGGGAAAGAAAGCAATCTTCACCCTGAATCTTCTGCTGAAGACTTTCTTGACACAGCCTGTGTCACTTGCAATCTCTCTAGTGGCTGGACAACCTTGCCTTAAAATACTTCACCCATTGTGTATTTCCAAGAGGTTTGGGTGTGTCTGTATGTGGCAGCCATTGTTTCATTATTCAGTACTTTGCATTTTTAATGTCTCTTCCTTAGACAGTTACATGTTTCAATGGGTCTCTGGATCATAGGAAATGTCTCCTTCTTCAGAATCCCCTGAGGGTGATTTGTTTGTTTCTTGCCTTCACCTTGGAACATGGCCTTGCATTTTTAAGCAGTTTTCTCTGTCTCAGTTTAAATCACAAATTTTCCAGTAAGTTGAAAGTTGAAAAATCATATTTTCAAAATTAAAGGGGCATAACCTCATGACAAATTGAAGAACTAACACTAACAGAGACACAATGGGCTGAATGTCCTACTTTGTGCCATTAAGTTCTGTAACTACTATAATGCCAGATGTTTTATGACCCATTCATTGTGCTCAACTTACTGTATTTTGTTTTATCTGATGTGATTTGTTTGCTTATAAGGCTTTAAAAATGCTTTCCAAGTATTAAATGCATCTACAATTATAACTTACACGTTAACCGCTTTAAACTTGAGACAATGCTTTATTAAAAAATTATATGTTTAACATTTATCTAGTTAATTAAAGATCATTAATTCTTGGGGATCTGAACTTAAAAGAAATCAAATCATTCTTTTTCAATGATAAAATTCTCTTTAAACCTCTTACCACCAAAGTTGACCTCCATAAAATTCATTCAGGAGATTCCAGCAATCCCATTCTATGAGCTAAGGCCACAAGAATGAGAAATTCATTACTTGCTCTACATAGCAGCACAGAAATCATTTTATGTATGGAAGTCACACAAAAGCATTCATATTGTATCTAACACATGCACTGATCTTCAGGATTTAAATTGAGGACAATCCTAATGGGACAAGTATTTCCATTAATCAATCCTGCCAAGTTTAACTTAATTTTGAGAGTTTATGGCCGGCTGTACATCCTTTATTTTTCTTTACATCATTCCTCAGGTGTGTTCAGGAACTCCTTTCCATACACGCCATCATTTAAAATGCCTCAAGAGTAAGTATAACATGTGGGATTACTCACTCAGCTGGCGTTGTGCTATTGGAAGGAGTATCCAAAACACAAGAGTGAAGCTGCAGTTAGTTAATTACAGCAAGAATCTGATGGGTCCATACATATATTATTGTCCATTACTTCAGCATAATCACAGGATATTAGTCATGCTCCCTCAAAGGATGACAGAACATACATACTTTAGGATGGCTTGTGCTGCTACAGTCTTGAAGTCAGAAGCTCTCCATTGGAGTTTTAATGTGGAATAATGTGGGAATTGGGGAAATGGGGAATACAAGTCACTGATGTAAGCCTCAGTGAGAGAAAACCATTCAAAACCATTTGCTATATTCTGCAAGTTTCAGCCAAGTGAAGGCAAGAAAGCCAGAAATTGTGCCACATTGTACTAATCTGCAAGGGGCAAGAAATAGCTATCACCTCTGGCTGAAATACAGCATCACATTGAAAACCTGTTGCACTGTTTTTTACTTCATGTTTCCACAGTGCTGCTTCATGGAGTCATGCATTTGTTTATTAAAAAGTTCAAGCCCAATACTGAGGAAAATGTGAAGCTCCATTTACTCAGCTTTCACAACTCAAAAGCAATATGAAATGCAATGAAATTCCTCCCAATTCACAGATGACTGCAATACCATGTTAACAGCAAAATCAAACAAAGTTCCTAGTGAATATTTTCCATGCTACTTTACAGCATTAATCAGCAGAATCTTACAGAAAATAAGCATAATTTTGAAAAGACCTTTCAGAGTTGAATGATTACATACCTTGAACGCACCTTTCTTTTCACTTATTATCTTCCACCCACTCCTCTCAGCATTGCACTTAGCCAAGCAACTGTGCTTATCACACTGCAATAACCTTCGAGAAGATCAAACTGCACTGTTGGCTTCAAACCCCTTCTGAAACAACAAAATCCGGGTTGGCTTGTTTCCCGTTTTCTCTTGTGCCAGTTCCTATTTTTCCATGAGGGCATTGGAATAATCTTTCATGTGACCAGCCAGTCACATGCATCGGGCACTAATAGATACTAAATTCCCTACCAACACTGTAAGTATTTCCAGCACACAGCATCTCCACCAAAGACAAAGGAGTCTGCTTCATGTAAGCCACATCAATCCCATGTACTTAATAAATCAAACATATCCTTATGCTTTAACAGGGTAAATATTTCCTGGGTTAACCCTCTGGGCACAATTCTGAAGTTGTAATGGGCACTCACTAGGTTTCTCAGTGTTTCTAAGATTGCCTTTACATTGCAGGGTTATGCAAAGCAGATTTGATCCATAATAATGCCAAGAAATTGCGTAAAACTGGAGTCGGAGCCCAGTCTGTTGTGTAAAAGCAGCCTTAGGACTTTGTGCTCAGGTTTATATTCCTGCCAGTTCATGACATTTGCAGGTGCAGATATCATTTTGGATGATCATTAAAATATTGATCAAGCAGCAAACAAAACAATTCTGCTTAAAAGGTCCAAGACTCCACTTGTTTATCACCCAACTTAATTGACAGAAGTAATGGGATATCTTAGTGTTTACCCGTTGAGCTCAGCAAATAGTCAATTTAAGCAGACAGACAATTTCTTTGTGTGACGTTTAAAACAGAAACTGTACATGAATTTCTCAGTCATTTCATATTCATGATCTTACATAATAACATAATAAAACAGAAAAGATTTATGGGGAAAGGGTGGAGGAGTGTGACTCACTGAATTGCTCTTGCAGTGAGCTAGCACAGGCTTGATGGCTGAATGGCCTCTGTCCACACAATAACTATTCTTTGATTCTATTCTATATATCTCTTTATCCAGCACTGTCACTTTTAGTACTTTTTGTGTAGTCTCATTCAACACAAAATTATCATAGAAAAAGCTATGAAATCTGATTGAGCGATGGGCACATTTACCTTTTTAAAAGAAGCTGATGATTGAAAGGAAAGGATCCCATTTATCATACTAGATTCTTTTGTATCACTGTAGTACACAGGCAGTTCACCGTAGTTGTTGGCAACAGTGCCAATCCTTTTGATTTTTTTGGATGGTTATGAGAAACGTATAGCACATTACAAGTGTTACATCATATTTTGAAGCAGCTGCTTGCAATGAAAATACAGAACATAAAAAGTCCACCAACGCATTGACAATTTAGTGATGCAACTTAATGTTGCAGCATTTTCAACATGCGATTTTGCCAACAATCTAATCTGTACAATTCACTGGGATAGAAAGGAGAGTAAATTCTCTTTGAGGGTCAGCCATGGTAGCACTCTCACCTCTGAATTATAAAGTAGTCCCACTCCAGGGCTTTGAGCTCACAAGTCAAAGCTGACACTCAGTGCAGTGCTGAGGAAGCACTGCACTGTCAGAGGTGCTGTCTTTTGGATGGGGCGTTAAACTAAAACCTAATCTGCCTGCTTGGGTTGATGTAAAAGAATTTTGGAGAAGAGTAGAGGAGTTATCCACGGCATCCTGGCCCATATTTATCCCTCAATCAACATCATAAAAAACCAGATTATCTGGTCATTGTCACATTGTTGTTTGTGGGAGTTTACTGAGTGCAAATTGGCTGCCACATTTCCTACATCGCTTTAGTACCATACTTCATTGACTGTGAAGCATTTTGAGATGTTCGATGGTGTGAAGAGCAATATATAATTGCAAGTCTTTCATTTTTTTAGTCCCTTCTATCACTACACATTAGATAACTATGAAACATCAATAAAGGCATCTTGTATTAAAAATGGTGAGCAGTCCCAGGATTCTGAAGGTACTGTTCTGCTAGGCAGTGGTGAAAAAGTAACATTAGGTAACTAATGGCTGCAATGGGGCAATTTTTAATGTTACGTGGCAGCCCATGAAAGAAGCCTCAGTAATCTTCAATGATTGATTTAAACCTAAAATCAGTCAACATCTTGGGGGTTCTCATTGATCAGAAACTGAACTGGACTAGCCATATAAGCACTGTGGCTACAAGAGCAGGTCAGAGGCTGGGAATTCTACAGCAAGCAACTCACCTCCTGACCCCCCAAAGCCTGCCCACCATCTACAAGGCACAAGTCAGGAGTGTGATGGAATACTCTGCACTTACCTGGATGAGTTCAGTTCCAACAACTTTCAAGAAGCTTGACACCGTCCAGGACAAAGCAGTCTGTAGGTCAATACCCCATCCACCACCTTCAACATTCACTCCCTCCACCACCAATGCACAGTGGCAGCAGTGTGTATCATCTACAAGATGCATTGCAGCAACTTGCCAACGCTCCTTCAACAGCATCTTTCAAAATGGTGACCTCTACCATCTAGATGGACAAGGGCAGCAGATGAAAGGGAAACCACCACCTGGAAGTTCCCCTCCAAGACACTCAGCATCCGGACTTGGAAATATATTGCCGTTCATTCACTGTTACTGGGTCAAAATCCTGAAACTCCCTTCCTAACATCACTGTGGGTGTACCCACACCACATGGACTGCTGCGGTTCAAGAAGGCAGGTCACCATCACCTTCTCTAGGGCCAATTAGGGTAGGGCAATAAATGCTGGCATAGACAGTGGCACCCACATCCCTGTGAATGAATTTTCAAAAATCAAGTTCATGAACCACCAAGAAAACAAACCCAAAGAGAGATTCAAGGGAATGATCCAAACCTCATGAGAGTAAACATGTCATCGTTACTGAATGGCTGGAAAATACTGTTACCATTTATATTGCATTCATAATGCTAGCTCTAGAGGAAATGATTTTGAGTTACTTTTACAGCAACTTGTATTAATACAGTCCATTTTGATTCGCAAGGGTCTTCAAGGATGGAATAGAAGAGTTAAGACATAGACAATAAGATAAATTCTGAGGAGGCTGATGAATGTGAGGTGAATTGGTCAATATCACTGATGTAAAGTGGCGTAATGGCCTTATGGCTGTGTCAGTGATGGTGGAGCAGAGGAACAGGCCAAATATCTTGGCTAGAATTTGTGCAGTATAGGGTGCAAGCTGGCATAGAGGGCAACAGGAAGATATAGAGGTAGCACAAAATGAGATCACAGGGGTGATTTGGAATTAAAATTTAAAAAGAAACAAATGGACCGGAAATGTCACCAAGAATAAGGGACAGAGGTGAGTGAGGCTTAGTGCTGAATAGAATGCAAGAATTAGTAGTAGACAAGTTAAAGTTTATGTAGGCTGCACGCAGGGGACCATCAATTACAGCTTTGCCAAAGTTGAATCTGACAGTGTTAAATTTTCAGCAGCCACAGGATGACACAGGGGTAACAGGGAGGCGATGGCAAAGCAGTATTGTCGCTGAACTAGTAATCCAAAGACCCAGGGTAATGCTCTGGGGACCCGGGTTCGAACCTAGAATTAAAAGTCTAATGATGACCGTGAAATCATTGTCGATTGTTGTTAAAAGTCCATCTGGTTCACTAATGTCCTTTAAGAAAGGAAATCTGTTGTCCTTACCTGGTCTGGCCTACATGTGACTCCAGACCCACAGCAATGTAGTTGACTCTTAAATGCCCTCTGAACAAGAGTAGTTGGGGATGGGCAAAAAATGCTGGCTCAGCCAGTGATGCCCACATCCCTTAAATGAATAAAATTTAAAAAAGTAAAGGTGAGTGATATGATAAAGGTGGAATTAAACAGACGGTTGTGTTCAATCTAACTAAACAGCCAAGGAAATTAGGGCTAGCTTAGGTTTACGAGTGGAGCCATAAGGGTGGCTTTGATATTGCAATGCTGTAGTGCGCTTTGAATCAGCAAGCATTCTATCAATGATATTGACCCTGGTCTTGATTCTGCGAGTAGACTGTAGGGTTGAAGTAGGGAGCGGTCGATGGAGTGAGCATGGAATGAAAGTGCTACTGTAATACACTATAAATTCTAGCCAAGATGCTTGGCCCTTTCCTCTGCTCCACCATCACTGACACAGCCATAAGGCCATTATGCCGCTTTACATCAGCGACATTGACCATCTCACCTCAAATTCATCAGAGAGTAAAAAGGAGTTATATATGGGAGGTCATTGAAAAGCAAAGAAAGAGTGAGGAGGGGGTGATAATAGCAGATTTGAGGAGTAGTACCAATGTTTATGGAAAGTAAGCCATTTACCATGAGGAACATATGAAGGTGATTCTGATGAGGCCTGGGTCAGCGATGGGCAAAGGGCTGCAGAGGGTTGTGAGAATGCAATTGGCAAAGTGAAGTTTTGGCGGAGGATGAACACAGATTCAATTTTGAAGATGAAGTGATGCCAAGTTCTTTACACTTGGGATCAGAAGTAAGGATGGAGCAGGGGAGGGAGGTTAGAGGAGCTGGCTTGCTCATGGGAAAATGTCTAGTGCAAAAAGTCAAAAGTTTGTCTTTGCCACTGTCACAAAGCTTCTACGCAGTAGAGGCAGAAATCTGACGGTAAATATCCTTTTCAGCTGGGAAATGAGCAAGGCTGAGAGCAGCTTAAAGAGACAGAAATAAAATAAACAAAGGAGGAGCAGAAGCCTAATAAGTTCAGAGGTCTTTATCATATTACTTGAGATTAACTGGAACTTGGCAATAAAAGTGAATTGAGAGTTAAGCAAATAAGTTATCATTGCAGGTTTTCAAAAGCAGCAATGCTGTGGTACTTTGTGTGAGATACTTGGGTTAATGAGGAAAGGGGATTTTGTAACAGTTTTACTCAATTCTGTGAATTAAGTCAATACAGGTTGATCTATTCGTGCATAATCCCTGCACACAGCAGTTTTTGTGATGAGAGGAGTAATAGTTTAGCACTTCCAGGAAAAGATTTTTTAAATCATAGAATCATTTGGAACAGGAGTAGGCCATTCAATTCCCGAGTTTGTTCTACCATACAATTAGATGACGGTTAATCTGTACCTCAACTCCATCATTTACATAGCTAACTAATATTTAATTAATTATGACTGTCTCTCTTAATCTTTAGAATGATCGACCTAAAAAGAGTTGGTGTATTTGGTGATCGCTTTGGTGCCTCCAGAGACGGCGTGTTTGGCCAGTTCCCCTGGCAGCATGAGGCAGACGACTCTCTGGATCTCCCTGGCCGAGATGGTGTGGCGCTTGCTGTAGTGAATGATGTCCGAGGCCTTGGAGGCAATGCACTCGAAAATGTTGACAACGAAGGAGTCCAAAACACTCATGGCCTTGGGCGAGATCCAGGTGGAAGAGTGGACCTGGGTCAGCATCCTGTACACGTAAGAGGAATAGCTCAGCTTGCGAGATTTCCTCTGTTTCTTGGTGACTTTAGTCAGCAACTGCTTCGACCCCTTATGAGACACACTGCCCTTAGCCGCAGCTGCCACCTCAGGCATTCCACTCCACTTCTCTCTTGATGCATCATTGTTAATTGAGTTTGCTTACACAGAGAGATAAAGATTTTTTTTAAATGTACTCACAATTATTTAATTGTTGAATTTTCAATTGTGGTAATCTTTTGTTAAGATGTTATTCCCTATAGCACTCTGATTGTGCCACATTAGATAGACTTAAGATGACCAGGGAGAAAATGTCACAAAACACATCAGTTTAAAGAGTTTCCTTTTGTCACATATACCTTGGTCAAAAACTAGCATTGATATCTCGTGTGCAGAGCACAAAAAGTGCAGTGGTTTCAAGAACAACAGATTTGCAAAGTAGTCCTGTGTAATCAACAATGTTTTCAAAATCAAGACTCATTTTTTTTAAATCAGGTCATCACATTCTTGTTTACATTTTTTCCAAGCTACCAATGCTTTGGGAGAAAGAAAAAAGGGCAAACGCATGGAATGTTGAGGGTCTCATTTCGCACAGACCTTTATTTACTCAACAGCATATGATGGTTGTAGCATGAAGAAAGGATTTCAGGTGGTCAGCATGTAATTGATGTACTAGCCTCGAAGATTTAGTATACAGCAAAATTCAAAGAGTAAAATGCAAAGCTTTTCATTTTTAACACCTTCAGCGCCTAACTTGTTTGAAACCTACACCCTTTAAAGGCAAAGGCTGACGTTAGGCTGTGATTAAATATTAATAGACAAATGACCATGTTTTAAAGTTTGAGCAACCTTCTCACTCTGGCTGTAAACAAATAGGTGCCACCATCAGTTCCATAATATTTAGAGTTGTTGCATACATCTTTGTGAACTGAAGGTTTTTATCACCTCATCCATTCATTAAACACACTGGAAGATATGGCTGTCTGTGAAACTTGTAAAGTTTATTTTCCTGATTGTGGGCACCAAGATTATGTGTATGTGGGGTTGGGGGTCGGGGGTGGGGGGGTGTTGGTGGTTGTGGTGGCCATTGAGACAGAGGAAAATGCACCAGTTTTCTCAGCTCACCTCCATGAGTAATCCATTTGTCATTGAAACTAATGATGCAAACAGCTAACCAAAACAGAGACTCTTCAGATCACAGTTAATCAGTAATGGCAACTCTTCCAGTCAATCAGACAAATGGCTTTCGGGTCCTAGGCCCAGCACCAAGAATCCTACAACCTGATGCATAGCATCTTTCCATGGTGAAGCGTTTAATCATCAACACTTTCAGTGCCTGCTGCAAAATTGACATGATTTGCCTCAAAAGAATCAAGTAATTTGTGGCATGACACATGATGGTTGTCAGGATGAAGAATGTTGCTATGAGGATAGATTGGAGAGATTGGGACTGTTTTCCTTGGAGAATAGGAGACTGAGAGAAGTCTTGATAAAGGTATTCAAGAGTCTGATGGGTATGGACAGGGTAAATAGTGGGAAACTTGTTCTCTCAAGAGAACATCAAGAACTAGAGGGCACAGATTCAAAATAACTGGCAAAAGGGGTAAATGTGATGTGAGGAAAAAGTTTTTCATCCAAAGGGTGGTTGGAGTCTAGAATGAACTTCCTGAAAGGGTGGTGGAAGCAGGTTTGATTGAGGTATTTAAAAGGGAATTGGATTGCTACCTGGAAAAAGAGAATGTGCAAGGTTACGGGGATAAGGGAGTGAGACTAGATGGCATGCTCTTTCAGAGACCCAGTGCAGACCTGATGGGCTGAATGGCCTCCTTCTGCACTGTAAAGACCCTGTGATACAGTGATACATGGCAAGCTTGTCAGAATTGCGAGGGATAAGGTGATTTTGAGGTCATGGTTCCCAAAGCTGTCCACCACCGGGGTTTTCCTTGACACATGCCTGGGTCTGTTGTGGCCTAATTGATACAGACTGATTGCTATGGATTGTCAACAAGTCCATTACCATTGAACCACACAACTATCAGGATGATAGAAGGAAACTAGGTAAACTTTGGTCTTTTCGTGTCTAGCAATTCTAATATTTCTTTGAACCCACATTGCGACAGATGAAGCTGGTCGTCTCACTGTTGGTGCATTTGATTTTGCATATCATACACCTTGTGCAAACCATGGTTCAGCTACCTATGGCAGTAACAATATCTTAGATACAGCTCAAGTCATATCCATTAATGATTCTGATGTTGTACAGATTGGTGGTTTCAATATTGCACACACTAATAGGCCATCAGGTGAAACCTGGAGAAACAATGCACTCCCATCATTTTCTCCATTATATATGTGCATTAACAGCCAGCATACAGACCAATGTTATTCCCAATCCAACAAAGACAGTGAATGGCTGCAAGTTGAACATGTAGTAATGCTAGATCTGCTCTGATCCATGATTCCAAGCAAGATGGCACCTTCCATTCAATGAGGGGAGGTCAAGACTCCTTCCCAAGAATCTCCTGGGGAACGTCAATCAACAAGCTCCACAACCAGCAACTTGCACTGTTTGTGACTGCTTTCCACACTGACCAACACCTATGCCTGTTGACCAATGACTAGCACTCAACAAATATACAAGAAAGCCCAGGTGGAATCTTGGAAAAACTAAATAGAATGTCTTTGGTGAGACTATTGCTTGTATCCTGGTCTAGCATCCCAATTGAAAAAGCTTACTCATGTTCCATGGAATCTTCCAGGAAGCTTCAAAACCCGCCATCCTTTTGGCACTTGTCCACACCGTGACTCAACAAGAATGCACGACCCTATTGAAACTGTTCGAGGAGTCTGGTGACATAGGTTTTGCAGGTCTTGGACCAGTTGGAGCCTTGTCTGTGGCCTGGGTTCTGCTGAATGTTCACGAGCACAGACCTGACCATTTGAGCCAGGCACCCATTAAAAGTAGCAAAAGCCCCATCCTGCCTTGAAACAAAGTCATTGAACAGGAAGTACATGGTGAATGGCGCCACCATTGTAGAAATTCTCTGAACCAGGAGTCCCCAACCAGCCTTCACGTCATCAGAACTCAGCTATGCTGCACAATATAAAACCTGGCACTGCCTACAACACGTAACCCAAATTTTTTAATAACTTTGATCCACAAACTTGACATTGGTTATCACTTTACGTGACTTGTGTCATCTCTGAAGGCTCGATTCCAGGAATATGACACCAAGGAAAGATCATTGGCCTACTTAAGCCAGACAAAGACCCTCAGTTAATAGGGAACTACTACCCAACCTCTCCCCTAAGTGCTTGCTAGAGGTTTGAGTGACTAGTTCTTCAGACCAAACTGGTTTCTGTCATGGGCACTGGCCTCAAAACAAGTACACAACCTAGCCACCTTCAGTGAAAATTGCTTTCATAAAAACCTCAAGACTGCTGTTGTCTTCTTCAATCTAAAAACTGTGTATAACACAGTCTAACTTACTGCTCAAGAGTCCTGCCACATCAGGACAGTTGCTTGGTTGAATTATTGATGTGGGGTTGAATGCTTCAGTGTACAGATGGCTGACCTCAGCAGCTTGTAGAGATACAAAATCAGTGGCATCCCTCAGGAACAATTCTTGAAGCACTCCTTTTTCATCTATACAAAAATGTCATTTCCGAGACCAGAGTGAGGAAATTCATCTCAGCTGATGACAGTGGCTTTGTTGCTCAAGTTGGTGACGTTTCCACTCTGGGAATGCCTCACGAATGATAATGAAGCTCTGGAAGGGTACAGCCTAAAATAGCATCTTTCACAAAGTATCACAAAGACTGCATACACTGTCTTTCATGTGCACAATGCAAAGGTGCTCCTTGTGGCCTCAGCATCATCCTACACATTCAGCTTATTAAGCTCGATGGTCACCCTGTTTACTTGAGCGTCATCTTCAAGCAGTTACTAACCTAGAAAAAAAAATTACTGAAAGCTGCTGAGAAAGTCACAAACCAAAATAACTTAATCAGCAAATGTGTAGGCTCTGCCTGGAGATCAAACTTTATATGCAGCTGCTCTTGAATACTGCCTTTTAATTTTGAAGTATTGTATTCCCATCAGGGCTCTTGCACCATGCTGGATGGTGATCATCATGTCAACTTCCAGTTGCATAATGATGCCTGTTATGCGATCCTAACATTTTTCCCATTATTCTTTCCGTTGGGTCCTTGGCAGTTGCAAGATCCTGAAGAAAACACTTTACGGAAGGACAATCCCATTGAGGATGTAACATTCGCCATTCCTCTCAAGAACCAGCACTCCAGCTGGGTTAGAAGGATCTGGACTTCACCAAGCAACAGAAGCAGTTAGGGGCAGGAGGGACAGACCAGGCGACAGCTCACTGGTGGGTCACCTGATCAGGTCACCTCCCATTTTTCCTGAGGAGGACAGAGATGTGAACTTAGGGACACAGCCTTGAAAAGATGACTCCCAGGGGCACGCGAGCAATTGTACAAGGGTTGGAAGACCTGCCAAAGAGGTTCTACACTGTATTTGGAAATATCAAGAAGTTCATTTCCAGCTTGTGTGAAGGCCTGTCACACAGCATCAGCACTCTGCAGTCTGCCTTAAGATACCCTCAGGATCACTGAAGCTGGGCCCTTACCAAGGGAGTCAGTGTCACCAGTCTTTGCAGGTTTGATGGAAACTTCAACAGCTTCAAACTGCCCTCCAAATTCTGCCCCACCTTGGAGACACTGGCAGACCATATGGACAGGGGCTTTCAAGGTGTCACTCATCTGCTCAACCATGCCAATCCATCAACCAATGCCCACCAAGATGTCACACTGCCCTCGCAGCAACTGAAATGCTATAATGTGCAGCCGGGTCTCCTCAGGCTCAAACTTTGAGAGGTTATTGGCCATTGGCCCCTCAAAAGCCCCAAACATGGACAACAGCAGCATCTCCCAGCATTGCTGAAGCCATCAGGGGAGTACCTCATAGAAGTAAACCTTTTAAAAAAGACTTTGTGGGTGGACACATAGATGAGTAATGAATTCAAAGTAATTGTAATGATTGGCATTGAATTGATCACTTTACCATATTAGGGATGTTGACCTGCAATGTGTTTCCAGTAGTAGCTGGCCTGGATTTTAACCAGAGTGCGATTGGTGCCAGGGGTAAGGACAATGCCAGCAACTATCTCCACCGCCAAGATGTGGTGAAATCTTGCCTCCACGGTCTCATTTCCATATTCAAGATTGGATTCCAGCCAAACCCTGTCTGGCCTGCAATAGGAGCAGGAATTCAGGCAGCAGGTGGCAGTCACTAGGGACCAATGGAAACTGTCCCCGGCGGTCAGATGTATCTCAGAGAGAGAGGAAGTGCTCCCTCCTGACACACAAGATAACAAGAAAAAGATAAACTTATTTTACCGGGCCTCTTCTGTCCCTGGCTTCAGCTCCCAACAGCTTTGGTGTGGCAGGGAAGCCATTACTGCTCCCCTGCTGAGGCCTCGGGTTAAAACCACAAATCATAGACATAATCATAAGCTGTCCTGCATATTTAAAGAGGATGCGGCTTAGAATGCCTGTAAATTAAAATTGCAGTTAACCAGATCATGATGTGATTGTAGTGGGTAAGTCCTCTCTCCATTATAATACCCTACTCCTCCTGAATAAGCACTCAGACTGCCTGATGGGTGCCATTCTTGTGGCATTGACTTGGTTAGAGGAAGAGGATGATGAACAGCAGGAGACAACAGGTGGGGACCTGCAGCCCTTCCATTCTGAAATTCCTCTGCCTCTCCAACACCCCTCGTTTAAATGACTTCTTTAAATTCTAGCTTCTTGCACATCCCCCATTTCATTGTTCCACCCTCAGGGCCCTTACGATCCTAGACTCTGGAACTCCCTTCCTCCCCCTTTGAAACATTCCTTAAAACCTCCTCCTTTAAGACATTTATTAAAACCTATCTCTTTTCACCTGTCCTACTATCTCCTACATGGTTCAGTGTCAATCTTTGTCTGAAAATGCTCCGGCGAAGTGTCTTGAGGCACCAACAACATTAAAGGTGTTATACAAATGCAAGTTGCTGCTGTTTAAAATCCATCCCTTTTGACCAAACTTGCAATCACCCCTAACATGTCCTTCTTTATTTCCACATTTCTTTCTTTCTTAAGCCTCTGAGAAGCACCTTGCAATATTTTTTTACATCAATATGTTATGTAAATCCAAGTCATTATACTCCCACCTATATATTCACCTATTCAAGTTCCAGCAAGGGAGAAGAGCACTGGTAGTTTTCCATAGCCGGCGTTTCTAGCTCAGTTGATTATTCCATCTTGGATGAGACAAAGAGTTCTTTAATAAGAAAGTGAATTAACAATATTTGACCAGAAATGGATCATACAGCTTGCAAGGAGTTGAATTGTGGGTACAGATCTAAAAGTCACAAGTATATAATTAACCAACTTCACACTAGATTTAAAATGCGAAATATTTTTCTCCCGCAGAAGTGCTGAACATGCAAGAGAAACTCCTTGATAACACAATTCATGTTGTCAGTTTACAGCTTTTAAGTGAGTATTGTATTAACGTCTGGTTAAACACATTGAGATTTTTGAGGATATATGCAGAGATTTATGGGAACTTGATGCATGCAATAATTTGTGTTAGTAGTTCAGTGGGCTTGCATTAATGGAACATTTTGCCTTGCTCCTAAAATTTCCTTGGGACCAAAACCAATTTAAAGTATATTAACACAAAGAGCACTTGATGTTTTTGGCTTGCTTTGGCTTTGTTAAGCACAGTCCATAACACACAGTGCATGGTGGGCATAATTATACAGATACACACACAGACAATAAGTTACATTTCTATGGAAACATCACATCTCTGAGACATGTCAAAGTATTTCTCTCAAATCACTATTGAAATGCAGTCACTGTTATAACTGGCAAGCACAACAGTCAATTTGCACACAGCAAGGTTCCACAAACCACACATGATTCAGTAATTGAATAATCAATATTGGCCAGAGCATGGAGAACATTTCATTATTCTTCAAAGCTATATGAAGTGGAAAGGGTGTTGGCAGATTATCTAGCAAGGAACAGAACATGAAAGGTTAAGAGTGACTCAACTGTTTCAATGCAGAGTCCTGTAGGAGTCTTGCTTTTGTTGGGTGTGCTTAAGGAGGAAGAGGGGAACTACAGGCAAAGAAGGGTCAGGGTATGTCTGTGATCTTCCAGGCAATTTCACGCGAGTTATCAAAGTTAAGTCAGTTTGCAATTTATCAATGAACTACTTAGTAGTAGGTTTGGACATCTGCCAGGTATGAACATGAATACAGCAAAATCAGTGTTAACATGCAGCCGAGGAAAGTGATAGGGCTTTGAAAGATAAAAGTATCTGAAGTTACAAGGCAACATCCAACTGCACCCACGTGGTTATTCAAACAACGCTGCAAAATTCCAGGGCATTCACAAATAGGTATCTCCAAATGATCTTCAGCCACTGCCAAACAATTAAATTTGCATGTGAATTCCTGTCTCCTAGGAAGCATCTACAATATTTGTGAATTAAGGGAAACATCCTTGCTAGTTCTTACCACTATAAAACTCCTATTCCCCCAGAAATGAGCATACAAGGCACACATCTGAGAAGATGAAACATAACCAGATAGATACCTAGCATGCTAGGTATTATTGCCAAATTGACAGTTCAGCTTCTATGGCAGTTCTGAAATTTGAAGTGCACTGACGTGTCTACAATCTGCTCAGAATAGTAACAATATGCTGTATGCTGCACACCAGAGCCATTAAATGAGGTACATGCAGCAGGAGTATCAGCAGCAAGAGGAAGAGGTCCTGAATCTAGTAGAATAATCACTATAGGAAATAGCATTGATCCTCCCAGCACTGCAAACATTTTCCTTGGGGCTTGCCATGATGGTTCTGTTACAACTGAAGATTTTACAAATGTAATTTTCTCATGTTTCTGTAAGTGAACCCCTCCCCTTGTCTGAAACTTGTGTCTTTCAGTCTTTTAAGGCTTGTCCTTGGCCCTTGCCCAAGAATTAATCCTAATATTGATAACCTAATTGCAAGAGTTTAGGTAAGAGTTATTCTGTGCATACGGTTATGATCAGGTGAGGAGAGGGGGTCCCTTTTCCCTCTCTTCATTTGAAAAGGATATACTTGCTAATTCAGTGAGTGTTTAACTGTTTAACATGCTGTGATCATAAAAGGCACAATCAAACAGGTTTTCTTGAGTTTAAACAAAGAAGGGATAGCTTTTATAAAAACAAAAAAACTGCGGATGCTGGAAATCCAAAACAAAAACAGAATTACCTGGAAAAACTCAGCAGGTCTGGCAGCATCGGCGGAGAAGAAAAGAGTTGACGTTTCGAGTCCTCATGACCCTTCGACAGAACTTGCATTCGAGTCCAAGGAAGAGTTGAAATATAAGCTGGTTTAAGGTGTGTGTGTGGGGGGCGGAGAGATAGAGAGACAAAGAGGTGGAGGGGGGGGGGGGTGTGGTTGTAGGGACAAACAAGCAGTAATAGAAGCAGATCATCAAAAGATGTCAACGACAATAGTACAATAGAACACATAGGTGTTAAAATTAAAGTTGGTGATATTATCTAAACGAATGTGCTAATTAAGAATGGATGGTAGGGCACTCAAGGTATAGCTCTAGTGGGGGTTTTTTTTTATATAATGGAAATAGGTGGGAAAAGGAAAATCTTTATAATTTATTGGAAAAAAAAGGGAAGGGGGAAACAGAAAGGGGGTGGGGATGGGGGAGGGAGCTTACGACCTAAAGTTGTTGAATTCAATATTCAGTCCGGAAGGCTGTAAAGTCCCTACATTCAAAAACAGTTCCTCTGACATGTCCTCCTTCTTCCTTAACCGAGGTTTTCCACCCACGGTCGTTGACAGGGCCCTCAACCGTGTCCGGCCCATCTCCCGCGCATCCGCCCTCACGCCTTCTCCTCCCTCCCAGAAACATGATAGGGTCCCCCTTGTCCTCACTTATCACCCCACCAGCCTCCGCATTCAAAGGATCATCCTCCGCCATTTCCGCCAACTCCAGCATGATGCCACCACCAAACACATCTTCCCTTCACCCCCCTTATCAGCATTCCGTAGGGATCGCTCCCTCCGGGACACCCTGGTCCACTCCTCCATCACCCCCTACTCCTTAACCCCCTCCTATGGCACCACCCCATGCCCACGCAAAAGATGCAACACCTGCCCCTTCACTTCCTCTCTCCTCACCGTCCAAGGACCCAAACACTCCTTTCAAGTGAAGCAGCATTTCACTTGCATTTCCCCCAATTTAGTCTACTGCATTCGTTGCTCCCAATGTGGTCTCCTCTACATTGGAGAGACCAAACGTAAACTGGGCGACCGCTTTGCAGAACACCTGCGGTCTGTCTGCAAGAATGACCCAAACCTCCCTGTCGCTTGCCATTTCAACACTCCACCCTGCTCTCTTGCCCACATGTCTGTCCTTGGCTTGCTGCATTGTTCCAGTGAAGCCCAACGCAAACTGGAGGAACAACACCTCATCTTCCGACTAGGGACTTTACAGCCTTCTGGACTGAATATTGAATTCAACAACTTTAGGTCGTAAGCTCCCTCCCCCATCCCCACCCCCTTTCTGTTTCCCCCTTCCCTTTTTTTTCCAATAAATTATAAAGATTTTCCTTTTCCCACCTATTTCCATTATATAAAAAAAAACCCCCACTAGAGCTATACCTTGAGTGCCCTACCATCCATTCTTAATTAGCACATTCGTTTAGATAATATCACCAACTTTAATTTTAACACCTATGTGTTCTATTGTACTATTGTCGTTGACATCTTTTGATGATCTGCTTCTATCACTGCTTGTTTGTCCCTACAACCACACCCCCCCCCCTCCACCTCTTTGTCTCTCTATCTCTCCGCCCCCCACACACACACCTTAAACCAGCTTATATTTCAACTCTTTCTTGGACTCGAATGCAAGTTCTGTCGAAGGGTCATGAGGACTCGAAACGTCAACTCTTTTCTTCTCCAAGGGATAGCTTTTATTGTACTTAACGCGGTCTCAATAAAATTAAAAATACGCTCTGACTTTGGCTCACACACACTCACACACACACAAATAGATTACAGAATGGGGAAGGATAGATTAGGCTAGTCAGAGTCTGATAAAAAATACAAGGGGTATAAAGCTTGTGGAGTTGGCACTTGGCTGGCTTCAGGCTGAATTCAGTGGTCCTGCTGCTTTCCCTCGTCAAGGCAATTTAAAGATGCAAATGAGCGATTTGTCTGTTCTTCTGAAGACAGTGGCATTGGTTTGAGTTCCTTTAAGAAAGCTATGTCTGTGACACCTGGATAGTCACAATCAGCAGTGTTCAAAAGCTTGCGAGTTGAGTTGGAGAGAGAGGGGAAGGACGGACCCCATTTAGGTCATATTCCTTCAGCGTCTTGGCTGTTTGTCCCATACTTCAGAGAAAAGGAGTGAGCTTGTCACACGACTGTGTCTCTGACTGACCAGTAATTTAAACATGGTCATGGCTAGTGTATTCCAATTGTAACTTGATTAGATCATGTCTGGGATCCCTCTGTCAGCCAGGATCCCACTGTCC
Organism: Carcharodon carcharias; assembly: GCF_017639515.1. NCBI lineage: Eukaryota > Metazoa > Chordata > Chondrichthyes > Lamniformes > Lamnidae > Carcharodon > Carcharodon carcharias. Next base: position 53,033,183 of record NC_054483.1, on the reverse strand, counting down.
AAGTGGTATAGGTTTAATGGTTCATCTCCAGCCAGTTGAGTACTCCAGGTGATTGCTTTGATGCTTGCTATTGGAGACAGGGGATGCGGTTCACTCATATTCCCCCGAGGTCATTGCCTTTGATAGGTTTTTGCAGACATTGGTTTCCATCTCAATGGGATTGGAATGTGGAATATACAATGATGCAAATTGTGCAGCCAGTTTTGGCTGTGAGCTTAAGTCATTGGAATGAGGTTTTTTAGCCTCTTTTTTGATAAAAATATTCAAATAGCATTTTCCAGTTGGTGGATTCAAAAATCATTATTTGATATAAAGTGTGTTTTTGTGACAATACAGGTGCAGGATACAAAATATCACATGCTAATCCAGCTTTGCTTCTATAAACAGCAAAGACCAGCATGGCTGAGTGCCCATGCTATTTGAGCAAATGGATAGATGACCCAGTGTAAATATTAGGAAGTTGTGCACATATCTACACATAACATCATCAACTATAACTACAAATGAACAGGCATTCTTGGCATCAGTACATATCTGAACCAAAATCTCTATGGGGATTAATGAGTGTACATCTGGCGTAAGGATCTCTAATGATTTTTTCCAAACAGTTACAGCAAGTTTATACCTGGGTAACCTATCAAAAACTCCACTTTTATCTCAGGGAAAACAGGAGTCCAAGCAGAACTATGAGTCACACAAGGAACACTTTGTTTGAAGATGGGTTGTGAATCAATCTTGAACAACATGGCTATGACGTGACAATTGTATAGATTCTTGTAGTGCTCCTTCAAGATTAAGTCACAACCACATGAAAAAGACCCAATGAAATGCTAAAGAGTTGGTGAACCCTTATCATCAGGCAACTTGGTTTGTGTGGCAACTTGATGCGTACTGATTAGGAGACTACAACATGCGATAATAAAATACATAATTCAAATTTATGCCCAAGCTGTATATCTGACAAGGTGACCCAGAGATGGGCATGCTCAATTGCTTGGGTGGAGCGAAGACACAACTGTGCTGGTAGCGTGCACCCCTATAAGGGAGCCAGCCGGATTTTCTGCACTAGGTATTACATCTTCTAAACAAAAATATATATAAACAAAACTGCAGGCACACACATTTAATGCCTGTTATAGGGAGCAAGGTTTCATACATAAACCCTAGTATTTATACTGCTTAACATATTTAATTCTACTGGCAAAGGCCATTTAAAGTGGCAGAAATAAACTATCTTGTTTGAGAGGCAAGCTACATGTAATTTTTAATGAGCACACTAAAGGATCCCCTAGCATTTGACAGTGAATTGGAGGATATGCTACTTTATAACATTGGGTCGTGTTAACAAGTGTGGTGAGGAAATGTTACACAGAATGTACAGCAAGGCTGGGACCTTTCAGTGTTTAGACTCCACAGGAACCTTCTCCCATATTACTTCATCCTACCCATCATCGTATCCATAATTACTCCCTCATCCACTTATCTAGCTTCTCCTAGTTATAGGAAGCAAGTTGGTTACAGGGAGGACAAAAACATGCTTTATATCAAATAATGATTTTTGAAAAAGTCTAATATGTAACTAGGAGATTTCCCATGGCATTGCTGGCTCTTGAAGGAGTACTGCAAGAATCTATACATCATATGTTCAAGATTCGGAACCCATATTGAAACAAAGTGCTCCTTATGTGATTCATAGTCCTGCTTGGACTTCTAATGTTTTCCCGAGACAAAAAAGTGGGTTTTTTGATAGGTTACCCAGACAGAAACTTGCTGTAACTGATTGGAAAAATCATTAGAGTTCCTTACACATTGGGTAAAGTGGTTGCTAAAATTATACAGCCCATTGCCACCCACCAGTATGCAGCTAGGTACGGTAAGGCACTCCTCTGAGGGTCTCATGGGAGGAAAGAAAGGGAGTCCAGGGAGAGACCTTTCCTTGTGAGGCTCAAGAAGCAATCCAGCTCCTCCCAGTACACTAAGAAAGTAAAAATCTAACTTTGAATGGCCTCTTTCAGTCTTGGATCCACTTCTCACTTGGCGTCACCTCAGGAACTGCATCTTTTTCACCACTCAGACTGGTGTTAAAATAGCAGCCGAGGGATTAATCCCATCACTGGACTCCCAATCTGGGCATGTCAATGAGGACCCTGGGGTCTGGGTGAAGTGTCATCGTTTATGGTCCCAGGGTGTGCTTAACATAGACTGCTGGAAATAAGGCCTCAAGGAACTTTCAAACATTTATTAACTATATGCAATATGTATAGAGATAGATAAGCACAAAGCTCCTTCCAGACCCATCTCTCTCTGAGCTCTGGTCACACATGATCTGACATCACTGATGACGTATATTAACTATTAACATAATATCTATTAACTCTGTATACTACAGGCGGCTCCAAGGTAGGGATGTTAAAGACAGACATCCCAACCACAAATAAAAATATGAGAAAGCACAAAGACAAAAACATTTAGAAAAACAGGCAAAGAGCCCTTGCAGCGCAGAAAACGTACCTTGGAATTCTTGTGTTCTTTTGAATAAAACTCACAGGAGGGCCATTTCCAACTTTGCCAGATCAATGGAAAGAAGATGACACAGATTCTACAACAGGCAGATGATCACCTCTAGTGTGTTGCCAGCTGGACAACAAGCTTGAAAATAACCCCTAGAGTTGAAAAAAACGGTTAGTTGTTGTAATAGCAGTTTGTAAGTTTGGCAAAAGTCAGTTAGTGAGTACTGCAGTGTGTGTAACATAGAACTGCCTGATGCAGCAATTCAGAGGTGTGCTTTTTCAGTGTCCAAACATTTTTTAAAATGAATTGCAGATCAGTACCTCTTGCCCCACTTAACAGCTTTCAAATCATATGTCAGTTATGCTCAGTTTTTATAACGTTACAAATCATAGAAGTTAGTTGAATGTTAACTAGTAGCAGAGACTAGTAGAGACTGCTTTATATTTAGGATGGAATCACTTCAGCCCAGCTACTAATTTACCAAGTACACACTTCAAACACCATCAACTCTTTGTGTCGACAAAAGCTAACCACCATGGAGGCAACTTGCCACGGTTAATTGGTCACAGACAAAGACTTTTATGTTCAAAGTCCAGGCTCTATAAAGTTCTGCAGCATTTATTCTGAGATCTGCATCAACATAGTGATTGAAGTCAAAAGAAGGAGGGAAACAAGGTGTTTTTATTTCTCCAGCGATAATGGATTCCAAACCCTTGCAGGGAAGTAAATCTTACTGTGGGCTGCTGCTCCCTAAAGGAGTCATTGCAAATAGTATCAAACAGGAATTACAGCAGACCCAAAATACTGAAACACAGGGATCTTTCATCATTTTCTGCTCAACCACCTTTTCTCAAAGCTTGAATGTTAAGTGGTACTAACTCATGATAGCTGATGATGATAGCTACCTGTCTTTAATTAACTATATGTCCTGGGGTGGGGGTGGGGATAGGGAAGGAGTGGATTGATTCAGAGGGTGGCACTTATGGTCAGTATAATGCAATCATGGCATAATTTTAATCTTTGATATCAGGACTGTTCTGGATGCCAGGATACTCCACCCTTTGGAATATTCTCAGTTCCGATGTTCTCCCATGTTTCAGAACATTACAGATTCTGATACCTCTGAAGAAGGGTCACACGGACTCAAAATGTTAACTCTGCTTCTCTCTCCACAGATGCTTCAAGACCCTGCTGAGTTTTTCCTGCATTTTCTGTTTTTGTTTCAGATTTCCAGTGTCTGCAGTATTTTTGCTTTTATCCTAGTATAAAACAGCTGTACTAGTTTTGCAGCCTGATGCAGTTACCATTTTCCACGCTTATCTGTTTACGCTCTGGAACTGATTTAAGAGACTGGCACCACCATAGCACAACTGTGACTGTGTAAGAGTTGGAATTAAAGCAAGAGCTGGACATTGCATATTCTTAGCTGCTTATGGAGAACTTTATGTTTTTAGTCACGTGGGCCAGAATTTTGAGGATGTTGGGCAGGTGCAGCAGGTGGGCCTGGGAGTGGCCGGAAAACAGTCCACCGCCTGCAATCGGGCCCCAACCGTGATTTCATGCTGGCGGGCCAATTAAGGCCTGCAACAGTGAGAAACGCATCTCATCACTGGCCAGGAAGGGCTGAGCATGGGTGGAAGACTGTCGGCCGCTGGGTCCAATGGCGGCCTGTTTAAAAGAGACCCAGCAGCCCCTGGGAGGCTGCCATGGAAGGACGTCTCCTGTACTTTTGCAATGGAGTCAAGTGTGGCTGGGCTCGGCAGGCGGGAGGGCAGATCTGGTGGACAGTTGGCCCCCGCCCCAGTTTTTGGGTGAGTGCTTCACCGTCCTCCTGAAGGAGGTGGCTGCCAGGAGGGACACACTTATCCCCAGGGATAGGAGGAGGAGGCCACTGCACCTCACCAAGAGAGCATGGGAGGAGGTGGCAGCGCTGGTGAGCAGCCATGATGTGGTGTGGTGCACCTGGGTCCAATGCCAGGAGCGCTTCAGTGACCTGCTGCACTCAGAAAGAGTGAGTACCATGTTGGCAAGGGTCAGTGTGCAGAAGAGTTAAGGTGTGGGAGTCCCCCATACAGCCCAGGGGCGTTAGAGGCTGAGTGCCAGCTGTCAATCATGCCAGAGCTGGCCAAGGGGGTGAACCCTGGCTGCCTGGACTGAGTGCCTTGCAGCTTGAGGGCCACAACTCGGATGTGCCCTGCGAGGTGTTCCTCAGGTGGGTTTGGCCAGGCAGCAATGGCACTGTAGACAGAGAGTGGACTAATCAATGTTTCAGGAGGAAATGACCAACAACAATATTGAAAGGTTGTGGACCAGCGGAGGCCCCATCAGCCTCTTAATCCTTTCCAGACATGGGCAAGATGCCCTAGAGCTGGAGACCCGGCATACTCCACATGCAACCGGGCGTGGAGAGGTGGGGGTGCCAGATGAAAGTAAGAGCGCAGTGCACAGAGATGAGACTTTTGGTTTGTGCAGCCATTCTAATGCAGTCTCCTCATTGATTGGAGCCTCAAGCCTGGAGACCCATTGATCATTGAAAGACTATGGCACCATGATGCAGATCTCCATTGTTTCACCAGCGTGCTTGGCATGCACAGTGACAGGGTGATGACTTTAACTAATGACATGTCCTTGTTCTCCCTTTTAGGTTCGCCAGCAGGCATGTGCTCTGCGGACCCTGAAGAGCCACCCCTGACACCAGAGGACCACTGAGCTTCTGTTGCACCTGCACCACACCTGCTCTCTGAAGCAGACACCAGCACAGATACCAGCACCTTGGTGGGTATTAGAGTGGCAGCTGATATCTCAGTGTATATTGGTGAGGGCACTTCACACTCGCCTGAGGTACAGGCAGAGGCAGAGAGTACCCAAGGCACCAGCAGTCGGAGGACTGCTGGGGACCAGGACGTTGCTTAGTCAAAAGCAGATGATGAGTCTCTGGAGTCATCCATTAGGCGGCAGATGCTGTGTGTCCAGTGAGATGTGCGGGAGGATCTGGCAGAGATCCATGAGGGTCTGCGTGCCATGGTCTCTGTGATGAAGGAGTCCATGCGGAGCATCAGCACTGCGTTGACCCTCATGGCCGAGCGCACTACATCCTCCATTGGGAGAGTGGTGATTCTCATGGAGAGGCAGCTCCAGGGACAGAATCAGGTGTTACTGGGGATGCGCTTGGACCTGCAAACCCTCACACAGGCAATGCCCTCAGGTGGTCAGTGCCGGTGTGGGAGATGGATGAGGCAACCAATTTCCCAGCTAGGTGCCTGTCCATCAATGGGAAGCAGGGAGGTACAGAGCAACCTAACATTGGTGCAAGAGCTGCTTATCATCTCTGTGGGCTCCTCTCAGGGTGCCCTGGATGATGGCAGCAGCTCCTCTGCCCCTCTGACAGTGGCCATAGCATCTGATGAGGCTGCAGCGACTGGGGAGATGCCAACCGTGGCACTGGCCGGTCCCTCCCAGTCTCCACTAGCCAGAGGACGACTGCCAAGGTCATCAAGGCCAACAAGACAGCAGAGTCAGCAGGCTGTCTCCAATGCCAGTGCCAGCAAGGAGGGAGCACTCACAAATGTAATTTAAAGGCACCATGAGCACAAGAGGGATAGGTCGCGGGTGATTGTATGTTCACCTACGTTGGCTTTATGTATACTTGCCTGGGGTTGAAGACCAGAAGGTTTATGTAAATATTATTGAACTGTCAGAAGGAGATAAATTGTGCTTTTGTCATCAGGGCCTGAGTATGCTTCATTTTTTTATTTTATTGCTATGTATGTAATGCTATGGATGTAGATGGCTCTGAACTGTATTGCACAGGCACTGAGTGTTCTTTGTGTTCAGTTCAGACATCTGGGATGGAGGAGCAGCTCTTGCATACGTTTGAAGCTGATCTTTGGCAGCCTAGCTGAAGAAGCATTGGATCAAGGTGCCCCAGGCATCCCTGCCTCCCTGCAGGTTACCATGTTCTGGCTGCAAGTCCTCAGCATTCTCCTCACTGTGCTCATCTTCAGACTCTCTACTGGATTCATCCTCTGTGGCCTGTGGAGCTGCCTCAAGATCCTCTTCCTCCAGTGGGTCTGCCTGTGTCAGTGCCAGATTGTGGAGAGCGCAGCATGCAACCACTATCAGTGACACACGCTCTGGGGGATATTGTAGTGCTCCCACTGAATGCTCCAGGCATCAGAAGTGCATCTTGAGAAGACCTATGGTCCTCTCTACCGCTGCCCATGTGGAGGCATGACTCCTATTGGAATGCTTCTCCACCTCTGTTCTTGGGTGATAGAGAGACATCATGAGGCACCTCTTCAAAGGATAGCCCTTGTCACCCAGCAGCCATCTATCCAGACAGGCTGGAGCACTGAAGAGCCCCGGCACCTGGGAGTGTCTGAGGATGTAGGTGTTGTGGCAGCTGCCTGGGTACCTTGCACAGACTTGTAGAATCTGCATCCTGTGATCACACACTATCTGCATGTTCATGGAGTGGAAGCCCTTCCTGTTGACGAAGGCACTGGGCTCACCTGCTGGTGCCTTGATGGCCACATGTGTACAGTCTATAGCACCCTGGGGACGGAGGAAGCCAACAATGGCCGCGAAGCCTCTGGCTCGCTCTGCCTGGCTGGCCTCATCCATATGGTAAAGTATAAATGTCAGTACCGGCCTGAACAGAGCATCTGTCATCAGCTTGATGCAACTATGGACAGCTGATTGGGAGACTCCACACAGATCCCCCGCTGAGCCCTGGGAAGAGCCGGAGGCATAGAAGTTGAGGACCACTGTGACCTTCAGAGCCACTGGCATGGGGTGTCCACCCACACAGTCAGAACTGATCTCAGGCCCATTCATCTGGCAAATGGAGATCACGATCTTCCTGGAGAGGCAGACCCTCCTTTGGCATTGCACCTCGGACTTATTGAGGTAGCTGCATCGCTGCCTGTAAACCCTGGCATCAGGATAGTGGCAACACTTCCACCTTGGACTACCTGCTGGCCCTGCACCCCTTGTGTCTGCACCTCTCCTCCCACTTATCTCTCTCCTGGAAGCTGCATTTGGACACCTGGCCTCCTCTCCCTTCTGCCCCTCTCTTCCTCCTTAGAGGAGATGTCACCAGTGGAGACCACAATCCCCATTACCAGGGTGATCGGAGGCTGTCTGATACCTGGAAGGGTCCACGTGGTCTAAATCCTCTGGGGGGCTTGCAGACACTACTAAGTCCTAAAATGAAGCCTGGAAATGCTAAGAATGAAGCTCTGAACAGAGGTGAGGTTACCAAGTACCAATAAGTAACCAGCAACAAAGTATCTCCAAAACTCCTCACAACGCACACTGGTAATGCTGCTGACCATTTTATCCGACCAGTGGATGAGGCTTTTGAAAAGGTTGGCTGGCCGCCTGCCCGTTTTGCCCATGTGACGAGCACAAAATTGCATTGGCAAGGAAAAATCACCATCAATTGGACAGTTATGGGCCTTAAGGGCCTTTTAATTAATGGCGGGCATGGCTCTGGCACCCATGTGTGCCCGCCGAGTGAAATATCGCGTAAGTGCACGATGATGTTGGGACACTCAGCCAATATTATCGCACGCAATTTTACGCCCCATAAGGTCAAGAATGCGGTTGCCCACGGGACATAAAATTCTGCCCATTGCGTACAAAGAAGGTTATAGATGCCATATTACTGGTCTGCATGGGCGAGCTGAGAATTTAGGCCACCAGAGGCCAGAGTAAGATGGCAACAATTTATATGAAGCTCTCTGACAGTAAACTAATCTCACAAGTGCACAGCAGCACTAACATGAACAGGCCAGAAGACAGAAGTGAACTGGTTCATGGGAGAGCAGTTACAGTAAAATCCCAATGAGTCAAATCCCAGGGGATCCACCCACAAATGCGTGGTAAACAGAGCTTCATGATAGCCGAGGAGACCCCATTCCCACATGAATACCTCTCTATGTAACTCGATATGCTTGCAAATGCAGTCTATATCAAGAACAACAGATTCAAATGCCAGTAAAGCAGCACAATAAAGCAGTAAATGTGTGAAAAAGTCTTTCTTCCATTTGTTAACATCTTTCACTGGCCTGACCCTTGTAAAAGGCCAAAGCTTTGCATTGAAAAATGTCAGGAGTTAGTTCCGGAAAAACTCTGTAACCCTTTTCTGCTTAGCCTGCTGTCTTCAGATGTGTGTGATACAGTCCGCCATGCCATCAAGTTAACTGTAATAATAGATACCGAGCAGGTGCTTAAGGAGTTATGTCATGGTGATGTCACTAACTGAGAGATGATGTGTGAGAAGCATCTCAGAGAGGAGCTGTAGCTATGTTCTGATGTTCTATAACCTTGTGTATATTTAGTGACGTAAATAAAGATATTTTGAACAAATGACCATTGCCTTCAGGAAGATCTCTCCTAGAGAAAGAAACCAAGGAATCCCAAGACAAACGCACAATAAGAGAGTCAATGCAGGCAAAAATGTTTTCAGTGTTTTTGTGCTGCACTGTGAAATGCCAGAGCATCTCTATACCCACAAGGAAACAGGAGGGCAAGGGGTCTAACTTTGCTCTGAGTGGTCGGCATGGTTACATGACAAGCTTGGCTAATCTGGAGTCACCAGTGCAGAATTTTGGCTTATCATGTGCATTGTTTTATGGGGTTTGCTATTCTGCCAGCGGGATTGGTTGGCGACTTGAACATAACTGAAATTTTGTGTCGCCCGAGTTTCACTTATCGCAATTTTGCTTTATTATTTCAGCACAGATTCCTGTGGACTTCAATCCAAATATTGTACATCTAGCACTGAATCATCTGTAGGTATCCTTCTGATAGTGAGAGGCAAGGGCCTTTCTGTAGACGTTATAAACATCTAATACATGAAGAAAATGGCCAAAAAGTCAAGTTGTCGATTGTTACTTGCTGCAGCTCAGCATTCCAAGAATTGGTACATTTTCTCTTTTGGTAACCCTCCTTTGTGTTCCGTAACCCTGCTTTATTGTCATCATCTGAAACCAGGTTCTGACAAAAAGTCATTCACCTGAAACGTTAACTCTTGTTTTTCACTTTCCATTGATGTTGCCTGATCTGCAGGGTATCTCCAGCATTTTCTGTTCTTATTTTGGATTTCCAGCAGCTGCAGTATTGTGCTTCTGTAAAAGTATCTGGTAGTTCTTGTTCAGTGGTCAGCATGTTTAAAGAAACAACAGGAATTGATAATATCTGAAGAAGTGCATTGAAACGAGCATTAGCAAGATTAGTACATACCCTTTACCTAATGTCAAAATAATTGACAGCTTTTTGTCAACATCGGATCAGCTGGCTGACATTATCAGTTTACTGTGCCTGGCAACACCTTGATCTTACAAAGAGCCAGAGCTCATAAAACAATCAGAAAATATATTATATGGCTTAAGGGGACAGGAGGAGTTACATCCCATGAAATGCTGGATGATAGCCTTTGTGTTTAACCATGGGTGGGAATTCCTGGTCCCAACCACAGCCAGGGTTTTCTGGTCCCACCAAAAGCCGATGGACTTTTGATTGCATCTGTTCCCGCCGTCCTGAAAATCGCCGCCCATATATAAATGGATTTCTGATCACTGCTTTTATTCAAAGAAATACTTTGCATTGACAATTTGCAATGCCTTTTATGACCATAGGATTTCCTAAACACTCAATAAATACAGTCACTGTTGTAATCTAGAGCAAAGCAGCAGCCAATTTGTGTGCCACAAACAACATAATTAAAAGTAAACCTGCTCTGGTAATATTGGAAAATAAATATTGATGGGGACACCAGGAACAAGTTCTTTGTTCTTCTTCAAATTAATGCCATGGGGTCTTGGTTTAACATCTCACCTGAAAGAGCAGCACATCTGACAGTGTAGCACTCCCTCAGTGCTGTACTGGAATGTTGGGGAAGATTACATGCTCAAATCCCAGAGTGGGGCTCGAACCCCAGGACCTTCTGAGTTAGAAGCTAGAATGTTACCACTGAGTCTATTAGCTAAAAAACTTGCCTGGAGGTCCCTGTTGAAACTGTTCCCATCTTGATTTAAGATAATGGGTGGATTCTTCCCAGATTTGCACTAAGTGCAGTAGCGGGCGGGTAAAACGACATTTTACCCATTGACTGCAATGGCAGCTTTGCACACTATATTGTCCCAAACCCACCGCATTAATTATGTATTCCTGGGAAACACATCGTTTCAATGTTGGGCGGGTTCTCATTCGCCTGCCAAGCCATCACCTGGTTGCTCATCACTCTGTGTAAGTCCAGCTGTGCACACACCTGTTAGTGCTTCCAGCCCATGACTGCCTCCCCTCTCCACACTCCCTCCTCCACTCTTGCTCCCTCCCCTTTCCACATCTGTCCTCCCCCTGGATTCTCTCCCATCTCCGCACTCCTTCCCCCCTCTGATCCCCTTACCTTACACCTTTCACCCCCCCTTACACCTACCTCCCCAGTTCCCATCTTCTCCCCTGCTATCCCCTCCTACCCGTACTCCCTCTCCCTTCCAAACCTCTCCCCAGAACGTTTTATCCCCGCCTCCCAATCTCACCCCCCGACACCTCTTCCTCTCCCAGTCAACCCTAGACCTTCCTCTCCCGCGCCCTCGACCATCATCCATTGTGAGTATCAACGGTGACTTCCCTATTTCTGTGGGCTGCTTCACAGCTGATCCATGTCTATGAGAATCCACCCAGCATACAATGGATATTCCACCAGTATCCTGTTGCGTCGGACTCCAGCGTTTTCTGCTCCTCGGATGTCCGCGGTGTGAGCAAGGCCCTGACTTCTGCACATCACACTTGTCAAGACATGTTCTGCACCAGTGTGTTTTCCCGCCGATGTGGGTAGACGATCCAGTGGGCGAGGTGGGGACAAATCTGCCAGACTGGCCTTATCATGAAATGCTGATGTATTACAATGAAGTTCCCGATGTCCGATGGTAGGAAATGTGGCCTGGCATCGACAGGCTGAGCGGACGATCTGGTTTCACGACGTCACAAAACCGATTTTTGGCTTTCTCGCCATATTGTCCGTTCATGCCACCAAACACACCCGACTCTGGTGGGCACGGGCGATTCTGCCCAATGTCTCTTCCTGCAGGTTGTTAGCCACTAGAATTTTCTAGTTTTCAGAGCATGTTCAACCATAATAGCTGACATCAAGCCATTAGCGGAATGAATGTGCTGCAAGCTGTAGCTTAACTCGCTGTTTATTTATGACAGAATCACAGAATTGTTACGGTGTAGAAGGAGGCCATTTGGCCCTTCATGTCTGCACCAGCTCTCTGAGCATTCTAGGGGCATACAATACCAATCTTCTGGACTTTCCCCATAACCTTGCATATTGATTCTATTTAAATAATCATCTAATGCCCTCTTGAATGCCTCAATTGAACCTGCCTCCACCACACTTCCAGGCAGTGCATTCCAAACCCTAACTACTCGATGTGTGAAAAAGTTTTTCTCACCTCATATTTGCTTCTTTTGCAAAACACTTTAAAACTGTGCCCTCTGGTTCTCAATCCATTTACGAGCAGGAACAGTTTCTCCCTATCTCCTCTATCCAGACCCCTCATGATTTTGAAAATTTCTATCAAGTCTCCTCTTAGCCTTCTCTTCTCCAAGGAAAACAGTCCCAACTTCTCCAATCTTTCCTCATAACTGAAGTGTCTCATCCCTTGAACCATTCTCATAAACCTCTTCTGCACTCTCTCCAATATGTTCACATCCTTCCAACAGTGTGGTGCCCAGAACTGTACATAATACTCCAGCTGAAGTCTAAGCAGTCTTATATGAATTCATCTTAACCTCCCTGCGCTTGTATTCTATACCCCTATTAATGAAGCCTATGCTTTAGAAAAGCTATTCTCTACCTGTCCTGCCAACTTTAATTCACTTATGTACATATACACCCAGATCTCTCTGCTCCTGCACACCATTTAGAATAGTATCCTTTAATTTATGCTGTCTCTCCATGTTTTTTGTACCAAAGTGTATCACCTCACTCTTCTCCACATTGAATTTCATCTGCCACCTATCTGCCTACTCCACCAATGTGTCAATGTCCTTTCAAAATTTTACATTGTCTTCCTCACAGTTTACAATTCTCCCAAGTTTTGTGTTGTCTGCAAGCTTCAAAATTGTCCCCTGCACACCAAGCTCTAGATCATTCATATATATCAGGAAGAGCAAGGGTCCCAATAACGACCCCTGGGGAACTCCACTACAAACCTTCTTCCAGCCCGAAAAATACCCATTAACCATTACTCTCTGTTTCCTATTCCTCAGCCAATTTTGTATGCACATTACTACTGTCCCTTTTATTCTATGACCTGTAACTTTCCTCACAAGTCTGTGAACGCCTGTATTGAACGCCTTTTGGAAATCCATATACACCACATCAACGGCCTTGCCCTCAATAACCGTCTCTGTTACCTCTTCAACAAACTCCAGCAAGTTAATTTTCCTTTATCTTTAACAAATTTTCCTTTAACAAATCCATGCTGATTCTTCCAAATCAATCCAAATTTTTTCATGTGACTATTAATTCTATCCTGAATAATTGTTTCTAGAAGTTAAACTGACTGGTTTGTAATTGCAGGGTAGATCTTTACAACCTTTCTTGAACAAGGGCGTAATATTTGCAATTCTCCAGTCCTCTGGCACCTCCCCCGAATCCAGGGAATATTGAAAGATTATTGCCAGTGCCTCTGCAATTTCCACTCTCACTTCCTTCAATATTCTTGGAAGCATCTCATCTGGCCCCAGTACCTTATCAGCTTTAAGTACTAACAGCTTATCCAATGCCTTCTCCTTATCAATTTTAAACCCTTCTAGTGACTGCGTTTCCTCCTCTGTCACCATGGCCTGGGCAGCATCTGCTTCACAGGTATTTATAGATGTAAAGTATTCATTTAACACCTCAGCCATGCCTCTTGCCTCAATGGTAAATCCCCTTTTTGGTCCCTAATCAGCCCTACTCCTCCTTTACCACCATTTTACTATTGATGTGCTTATAGAATACATTGGGAATTCCTTTTATGTTAGCTGCCAGGCTTTTATCATAACTCCACTTTGCTTCTCATATTTGCTTTCTCACATCCATCCTGCACCTTCTGTATTCAGCTTGGTTCTCAATTGTATTTGACACCTGTCATAAGCACACTTTTTCTTCCTTAACTTAATTTCTATCTCCTGTGTCATCCAGGGAGCTCTGGATTTGTTTGTCCTACCCTTCCCTTTTGAGGAACCTAACCATGTCTGTGCCCAAACCATCTCCTCTTTGAAAGTAACTCATTGTTCAGCTACTGTTTTCCCCACCAACCTTTGGTTCCAGTCTATCCAGCCCAGCTCCGTTCCTGCCCCATTGAAGTACGCTTCTGCCATTTGATTATTGTTACTCTGAATTGACCAATGTCATTTTCCGCTGTCATCCTAAACCTTATAATACAATTATACAATGATCACTGTCCCCTAAATGTTCTCCCACTGACACTTGATCTACTTGGCTCATCCCATTCCCAAGAATCAGGTCTAGCAGTGTCTCCTTTCTTGTTGGACTGGACACATAGGGACGCAGAAGGAGCAGCTGGCCAATGAGTGATCCTGGAGGGCAATGTGTGTGTGGCAGGGTCTTTCGGAGCCTCGTGCAAGCACTCTCCCATTCACGGGGATCCTTCATGTATCACACTCACCTCAATACCCTGCGCATTTTGAATGCTGCCCGCTGGGGTTCGCTTTCAGTTGTCCATCTGAGCTGACCTGTATCTCCACCCACCCATTGATCACACTCCCATGCAGCACCTGATCTCGCCCAACATGACTGTTGTTTCACTTTCGATTTGGACAACATGGTCTGGATTCACTTTTTGATCAGCTCCCCCATTTTTTCCCCACCTCCAGTCACCCATTTACTTTCCCCCATCACATTTGACCCCGCTGGCACCACATTCCATCTCCTTTCCATGACCTACCAGCCACAATTCTTTTCCTTCGGGGATGTCCAGATGAACATGCACATTCCCTTCCTTCCTGAAAATACCACCTCTGTCCACATTTACATCCCCAACCTCCTCCTTCCCACCCCCAGGGTCCATGTCTGCATCCAAGTCCCCAACAACCACCCTCGCATCCCTTCTACCGCTACCGTTGAATCCTCACCCTCCCGCTCTACGGCCTCGCTCTGCCCTCACTCATTTTCACAATTCCCTCATACCACACCCACCCTTAGTTCGCTCCCCAGGAGGCAGTCATGGACCCATCAGATCTTCCCTTGCATATTCACCTGGACATACCTCCCCTCCGGACTAATCCCACCCTCCGGACTCCTTCCCCCTCCTCAGAACCCCTTCCCCCTTGGAACCAGAACCTCTTCCCTCCCACCAACCCCTTGACTCCCCTGCTTAGTCCCTCCCCCTTCCTGAATCCCTCAGACATCCTTACTTCTTCTGTCACCCTTAAACCTTCCCCCCTCCAAACTCCTTCCTCCAGTCTCACCTCTTCTTCCAGCCTTTCTCCTTCCTCCTTCCTGACTCCCTCAGACACCTTCACTTCTTCCTCCAGCTTTACTCCGTCTCCCTTCCTGATTTCTCCCTCCACCCTTATTCCATCCCCTCTCCGCACTCACTCCTACCCCTGGCTCCATCCCCTCTCCACACTCCTTCTTTCCCCCTGGCCTCCCTCCCATCTCCACCTCCTTCCTCTTCCTGGACTCCCTCCCCTCTCTGCACTCCTTTCTCTCCCTTGACTCCCTCTCTTCTCCACACTCCTTCCTCCCATGGACTCCCTCTCCTCTTTGCACTCCTTCCTCCCCCTGGGCTCCCTCCCCTTCTCTGCACTTCTTCCTTTCCACCTTCCAGCCCACTTACACCTATCTCCCCAGTTGCCATCTATTACCCCCTCCTCCGCTCCCCTGTACTTCCTCCGCCATCCTCCCACCTCACCCCCACCCCCGATACCTTCATTCCCCACTTCCCAGCCTTAACCCCTGGTGCCTTCATTCCTCCTCTCCCAACCTCAGGACTCCTCCGCACCTTCATCCCCCCTCCCAACCTCACCCCCCGACACCTTCATTTCCCATCTCCCAACCTCACCCCCACTGACACCTCTTCTTCTCCTAGTTGATCATAGACCTTCCTCTCCCACCCTCTCAACCATCATCCATTGTGAGCATCAGTGGTGACTTTCCAACTTCTGTCAGCTGCTTCATAGCGGAGCCACATCCATGGGCATTCCTCCAGCATGTCGGTGCTGTCGGCCTCCTGTTCTCCTGCTCCTCGGATGTCCACGATGTGATATCAAGACATGTTCTGCACTGGCGTGTTTTCCCACCAATGTGGGCGGACGATCCAGTGCGGGAGCTGGGAATGAGTCTGGCAGGCTGGCCTTATGATGACATATGTATTACGTCCAATGGTGGGGAACGCGGCCTGCCATCGACGGGCTGAGCGGATGATCGCAAACTGGTTTCATGACTTTGGCCTTCTCACCATGTTGTTCACTCATGCCACCGAACACACCCAACATCAGCGGGCACGGAAAATCCTGGCCTCTGTCCCATTCATTGGGAGCCACCAGGGCTCCACTTCTCTTTCATCTAAGTCACCATGTGAATCATATCTAACTGGTCTCCTTAAATGTTACTTATTTGTTGCCCAGTTTTCCTTTTGTTTCTGTTAAGTGCATAAGATGGTGGAGGCTAGGGTGTAGTGGTATTGTTGCTGGACTAGTAATCCAGCAACCTAGGGTAATGCTCTGGGGACCTGGGTTCAAATCCCACCATGGCAGATGGTGGAATTTGAACTCAATGAAAATCTGGAATTAAAAGTCTAATGATGACCGTGAAACCATTGTCGATTGTTGTGAAAACCCATCTGATTCACTAATGTCCTTTAGGGAAGGAAATCTGCTGTCCTTACCTGGTCTGGCCCACTGTGACTCCATACCACAGCAATGTGGTTGATTCTTAAATGCCTCCTGAACAAGGGCAAGTAGAGATGGGCAATAAATGCTGGCCTAGCCAGTGACACCCACATCTCAATGAATGAATAAAAAAAAATATTTTTCTAGAAAAGAAAGTCTTGCATTTACATAGCACCACCTTTCACAACCTTTGGACATCCTAAAGCACTTTACAGCCACTGAAGTACTTTTGAAGCACAACTGCAATGTAGAAAACTATATTAACAATGCTATAGAAATGCAGTTCATCATTTTTTTGCCTGGGTATTATTACATGTTCCTATTAATATGGAGATTGTTCATGTCAGTATATTGTTTATTATCTGTAAAATTAGAATTAAAACAGGCCAACAGGAACAATCATAATCTTTACACTGAAACTCAGTAACAAGATCAGTAAGTGGGTGCAACAGACCCAGAAATTCCTGGGCCCCACTCTACTGGCATAAGTGTGGGAAAGCAGAACCCCAAGATGAGAGACTCTGCCCCAATAATCAGGGATGATAAATCAATGCCTCTGCCCCAGCCTGATTCAATCTGCCTTCCAAAGTGGAATAGTGAACCATAGAACACTACAGAAAACAGGCCATTCAGCCCTTCTAGTCTGTGCTGAAATATTATTCCGCTAGTCCCATTGACCTGCACCTAGTCCATAACCCTCCAGACCTCTCCCATCCATGTATCTATCTAATTTATTCTTAAAACTTAAGAGTGAGCCCGCATTTACCACGTCAGATGGTAGCTCGTTCCACACTCTCACCACTCTCTGAGTGAAGAAGTTCCCCCTAATGCCCTCCTAAACCTTTCCCCTTTCACCCTAAAGCCATGTCCTGTCATGTTTATTTCTCCTAATCTAAGTGGAAAGAGCCTACTCGCATTTATTCTGTCTATACCCCTCATAATTTTGTAAACTTCTATCATATCATTCTTCTACGCTCCAAGGAATAAAGTCCTAACCTGTTTAATCTTTCCCTGTAACTCAACTCCTTAAGACCCGGCAACATCCTAGTAAATCTTCTCTGCACTCTCTCAATCTTACTGATATCCTTCCTGTAGTTAGGCGACCAGAACTGCACACAATACTCCAAAGTTGGCCTCATCAATGTCTTATACAACCTCACCATAACATCCCAACTCCTATACTCAATACTTTGATTTATTAAGGCCAGAATGCCAAAAGCTTTCTTTACAACCTTGTCTACCTGTGATGCCACTTTCAGGGAACTCTGTATCTGAACTCCCAGATCCCTTTGTTGCTCCACACTCCTCAGTGTCCTACCATTTACTGTGTATGTTCTACCTTGGTTTGACCTTCCAAAATGTAACACCTCACACTTTTCCGCATTAAATTCCATCTGCCATTTTCTGGCCCATTTTTCCAGTTGGTCCAGATCCCTCTGCAAGCTTTGAAAGCCTTCCTCACTGCCCACAACACCTCCAATCTTAGCGTCATCAGCAAACTTGCTGATCCAATTCACCACATTATCATCCAAATCATTGATATAGACAACAAACAACAATTGTCCCAGCACAGATCCCTGAGGCACACCACTAGTCACAGACCTCCAGTCTGAGAAGCAATCATCCACTACCATTCTCTGTCTTCTCCCACACAGCCAATTTCGAATCCAGTTTACAACATCTCCATGGATACCAAGTGTCTGAACCTTCTGAACGAACCTCCCATGTGGGACCTTGTCAAAGGCCTTACTAAAGTCCATGTAGACAACATCCACAGCCTTTCCTTCATCTACTTTCTTGGTAGCCTCCTCGAAAAACTCTACAAGGTTCGTTAAACACGACCTACCATGCACAAAGCCATGCTGACTATCCTTAATCAGGCCTTGGCTGTCCCAATAATTATATATCCGATCTCTCAGAACACCTTCCAATAATTTACCTACTACAGGCGTCAAGGTCACTGGCCTGTAATTACCTGTCTCTACTTTTTTTTAATTCATTCATGGGATGTGAGCTTTGCTGGCTAGGCCAACATGTATTGCCCATCTCTAGTTGTCCTTGAGAAGGTGGTGGTGAGCTGCCTTCTTGAACCATGTGATGTAGGTACACTCACAGTGCAACACTGTAAACCCCACTCATCAGCCTGGGACTGAAAAGGGTGAAACTATTTTTCTTATTAAACGTCTTCAGATCCCACTTAAGTGAGAGAACTTAAACAGCACCCTCCCGAATCACTTACTATATTTAGCAAAGCTTTAGGCTTTAGGCTTTTAAAGTCTACAGAAAGCTTTAAAAGGACTCCTGCCAAATCTCCACTGTGATGAATTCCACTGAGTCCTTTCACGGGTTTTCAAAGAAGCATTTCTCTGGAATCTGGGAATTCCTCCACTACCAACCCCGCACCCCCATGCCCCCTTGACAAGAGAGAGCGACAGCAGCAACACCCCACCCCAAAATTAAAGGTACTCTGAGTGTTTCAGAATTCCAGCGGAGCCAGGTACCAACCTATAGTCTAGGCATCACCATAAGGAAATTAGATTTTTATACAAAATGTTGTGAGGCTGCAGAATACAATGCTGAAGATGGTAATTCGATCGGAGACTGTGTCAACACTTAAGCGAATGAAGAATATGGGTTAGACAAAACTGATTTTGCTGCTCATGTGTTAGAAACAACACCAGCAGTTCCCAAACTGTGGGTCGTGACCCCCATTGGGGTCACAGAAACAGCAAATGAGATCGCGAGAAATAAAATCATGTTAATCTCCCAGTGGGAAGTAACCAATCACAAGATGAACTCTGATCAGACATATTGTGACGTGACTATGCAACAATGTAAATACATCAGAGGTTTCCTGGGTCAGCTTCCCAGAGCGATGCAGATTTAGCGACTGCTGGCAGCTCAGTCACCAGGGCCTGGGGTGGAATCAGCCCAGATTTACACTTAAGTGCAGGTGGGAAAAACAATGTTTTACCCGCAGGCCACAATGGCGGCCTTTTATGCCGTATTGTCCCACACATGCTACATTAATTATGCATTCCTGAGATACAGTCATTTTGATGGCGGATGGGCTCTGATTCGCCTGCCACGTTATCACCTTGCTGCTTCATCACGCCAGGCACCACATTTAAGGTACAGCCGCGCTCAGTGCTTCGAGACCAGGACTGAAGCAAAGAAGACATGGCCCCAAAAGGCAAGGAAACTGCAGTCCTCGCGCACCTTCTGGATGCCATGAAAGCCCACTGTGATGTCCTCTACCCCTGCTCTGGCCGCAGGAGGGGCAGCAGCATCACCACTCCGGCTTGGTAGGTGATAGCAGTGGTGATCAATGCCAATGTTGCACTGAACAGGTTGGCTATCCAATGCAGAAAGAGGATGGATGATCTCATCTGTGCAGCCAGGGTATGGCAACCATCTCAGCACTCTAAACTCACACATACAAACCCATCACACATTCACTGGCATCTCACTCACTGCCAGCTCATGGAACAACATGACCATCTGGCCTCATCTCCTCTGGAGGCTGCATCTCCAGCCCTCATCATCTTGAGGCCATTTGCACAGATCAACATGTGCCCCCACACATACCCTGGGATACCCTCCTTCTCCAGTACAGCTCTCATTCTGCAACCACTCCCCTTGCCTGAGGCCCCTTCCCGTCTTCCCCAAGCGAAACCTAACCCTGCAGCCATTGAAAAGCCACCCACATATGGCTGGTCTGGTAAGTAGAGACCTACCTGCAAACCCCACAAAAAATGATGTGGTGCTGTCTGTGAAGCCTGGCGCTGATGACTGTGAGCGCTGACCGAAGCAAGATAGGCAAACAAACCTTGAATTCCCGAGTGAAGTGCAGCTCACCAAGCGCATGCCTTATATATGCTGTTCGAAACATGTCGGCGTGTTTTCCTGGGCGGACGATCCATTGGGGAGGGGATCGATTCCAGTGGGCTGGCCTTATAATGATATGGAGATGTATTACAACGTCTGTCGGTGAGAAAGGCGGCCTCCCCATGGCGGGCTGAGCGGACAATCGCAAACTGGTTTCACGCTGTTGTGAAACCGATTGTGCCATATTGTCCACTCACACCACCAAACACACTCGTGCCAGAGGGCACGGAAAATCCTGGCCTTGAGTTTTCATCACAGATTTTCATATTTATAATTGTATTATATACATGAACTTTAATAATTATAGACTGAATGTTACTCTGCTGCTTTATTGCTGTTTTGTTTTTGTTGGCATCTGGGGTCGCATTACTTTTCAAGTGTTAAAATGTGGTCAGATTGGAAACTAGTTTGAGAAACACTGAATAACACAAGCCTGTTGGGCTGAATGGCCTGTTTCCATGTGGTAATTTGTGTGTAATTCTAGTGGACAGCCCGTCTGCTATTGAGACCCTCATCCCTGTCTCAATTACCTCCAGAATCAACTATTGCAAAGCTCAGTTCAGCTTCATATCCTTCACCCTGCCTGATATTTCCTCCTTTGGTGCGGCACCCATTTTCTGCCTTATGTTTCTGTTAAGCGCCTTGGGGCATTTTCTCTATGCTAAAGGTGCCAGCTGTTGGTGAGTGAGTTCTGCTTTAATTGGAGCATGTCCTTGGGTGAGTGTTGCCCCCATCTGCACGAGTTCATCCAATACCCTAAACATGCTGTAATTGCGTTCTGAGGTCAGGAATTGTCAGAGCCTCATTTAGGCGCCTGCAGGAACAGATGAATTGCAGAATTTTACCAAAATTCAGGCAATTCAATATGCAAACTTGGAAATTCCTTTAAAACTCCTCCATTCAACACTGTGTGAGTGGGCAGTATAGCTACTGCTCAGACTACTGTTAACAACAATACTCAATAGGTAACATCCTCACCTGAGTCAGAAGGTCATAGATTCAAGTCTCACTCCAGCGACTCAAGAACAAAACCTGCACTCCTAAAGTTGCAGTCTTTCAGATGGGACATTAAACTGCCCTCTCAGGTGGATATAAAAAGTTCCCATTGTACCATTCTAAGAGCAGAGGAGTTCTCACCAGTGTGCTGGCTAATATTTATCCTTCAACCAAGATCATTAAAACAGATTGGATGGTTATCACGTTGTTGTTTGTGGGGTTTTTTTTAAATTCATTTATAGGATGTGGGCATTGCTGACTAGGCTAGCATTTATTGCTCATCCCTAATTGCCCTTGAGCTGCCTTCTTGAACTGCTGCAGTCCACGTAGTGTAGGTACACCCACAGTGCTGTTAAGGAGGGAGTTCCAGGATTTTGACCCAGTGACAGTGAAGGAACGGTGATATATTTCCAAGTCAGGGTGGTGAGCGACTTGGAGGGGAATTTCCAGATTGTGGTGTTCCCATCTATCTTGCTGTGTGCAAATTGGCTGCCACATTTCTGCCATTTCAACATTGATTACACTGTAAAAATACTTAATTGCCTATAAAGGCACTATATAAATGCACAAGTTCTTTCTTTCATGTTAATAGCTTGGGACATAAGCAAACCTCTCCAGAAATAGTGTATAGTATTTATTATCAGGAAAATCAGAAAGCACATGTACAAAAAATAGATAATCGGTTGCAACTTTTAATTTTATGACCTTAGAAGGCGATAAAATAATGCTATGTCCAAACTATTAATCATTAATCGTTGTAATAAAATAAATGATCTTGCCTCACTTTAAACAATAACACTATTCAGGAAAGAGTGAGATAAACAAAAGGCCTTACCTTATAGCTGCCAGAATCTCATAAACCACCAAAAATGTGTAAACAACCAATACCATTACCCAGCTAATGCAACACAGTCCATATGCAGCAGGTAGTCTGCTTATCTGTTTGATCATACTTACCTTCATGCTCAATACAGACATTGCCTGTGGCTGTTTTTAGTGGCCAGACAAGCTTGTTTTTAGCTGAAACAAAAACAAAAAATACCTGGAAAATCTCAGCAGGCCTGACAGCATCTGCAGAGAGGAACAAAGCCAATGTTTCAAAGTCCGTATGACTCTTCATCAGAACTAAGAAATATAGAAATGAGGTGAGAATATAAACTAGTTGGTTTAACACCTTACTACCTGGTTGTAACACAGCAGGTGGCCTAATAAGAGTTAGATTGATAGCAGGATCAAGACAATTCAACTTGGGCTTCTCAGAAATGACATTCACAATGTGCTAAATTAGCACTTGAGTGCTTCAATAATGCTGAATTTCGTGCTGTGCCTCATCTACAAATCTGGTGGTAATTGATATGAGGGTAAATCTGGGCCAGATTAGCACTGAAGCTAAACTTGGTGCACTTAAACTGCAAGCTGTATCCAACAGATTCTGAAAACGCATGTCAACCTCAATTCAGGTACGGGATCCTATAGAAGTGCCTTGCACACTAATGCATAGATTCCTGCCCTAACCAGCACAGGGTTGCCACATGTCTTTTTTTTTGACCAGATTATCCTTTTTTTTTTAAATAGCCTATCTCATTTTTTTAATGTAAGCCAGACAGAAAAAGTCTGGCACTTTGCCCAGTTTGCCAGGCCGCCCAAGATGTTGGAGATGCCAACTTATCCTCAATGAGGAACTTTCTTGGAGTTTCTCCAAGGTTTGGTGCACTAGCATCAACATTGTCTCATTTTATTTTCTTGGAAAGAACAGGCTTGAAAGGTCAACTGTTAATGTGCCACATGCCAGAACTACCTGACATTGTACATTGTATATTTACAACAAAGGTACATAAGGGAGCTAGAAGATTTACATGAACTTGACTTTGAAAGCAGACAAATTTTTACACCTACTTTTATGTCACTTATTTATTATTACAATACAAAGGAAATAATGTAAATCCATTTGTAATTGCTTCTTTTAGTATGACATGGTTTGACTAACAAGGTATGGTGTTTAGATTAGGACTATTTTCTGGCACTTTAAACTTGCACACAAAGCAAAAATTCAGTTCCCATAAGCAGAATAAAGTGCTTTAAATTTGAACCTGTTTTTATTGTCCGTTCATAGGATGGGGGCATCGCTGATTAGGCCAGCATTTATTGCCCATTCCTAATTGCCCTTGAGAACTGAGTGGCTTGCTAGGCCATTTCAGAGGGCATTTAAGAGTCAACCACATTCCTGTGGGTCTGGAGTCTCATCTAGGCCAGACCAGGTAAGGATGGCAGATTTCCTTCCTTAAAGGACATTAGTAAACCAGATAGGTTTTTACAACAATCGACAATGGTTTCACAGTCATCATTAGATGGATTGTAAGTGGGATAGAATGCCACAGGACAGCTCAGCAACCCTCAACCACAGGATCACACACTCCACATGATTTCCCCACTACACATTCTAGATCACTCAGAAAGGTAGCAAGTAGCACACTAATAGAGTACGCATCCCAACTAATCAAAGATTTATTTACCAGTAATAAAATGGCACACAAGCAGAAAACTACACCAAAAGTAACTCAGATGCTGGGAACCTAAAATAAAAACACCAATTGCTGGAAGTACTCAGCAGGTCAGGCATCTTCTGTGGAGAGAGGAGCAGAGTTCATGTTTCAGCTAGATGGCTTTGTGACCTGAAATGTTAACTCCGTTCTCCCTCCACAGATGCTGCCTGAGTGTTCTCAGCCTTTTCTGATTTTAGGATACATACTGCATGAACTATTCCAAAAAAGTAAAAAAATTCAAATCTCTGAAAGTTATTTTCAGTAGCTTTTCGCTGTGTAGGCCTAATTAAATGCTTTTTTGGGCGGGGACAACACTAAACATTTTGGCTGTCGCTGTCGGGGAGTAAATGGTGGTCTCTTTGCTATCTGAAGGCTCATTTACTTTTGACGCCTGACCTCCACAGGAACCATTCTTGTTGTCTGACAGTGAGCTTGTGTCCACTCATTCATTCTCATAAAGAGATATGACAAATCTCAGGTAATACCTCTGCAGCATATACGGTAATCAATAGCCAGTTCTGCTTCTTGTTGACAAATCCAATACCAGCAGAATTAGTGAACTGTAAAATGTTATTGAGTTTTTCTCTCTGGTTTCCTCCATTTGCAGGTAGTGTTGTTTTCCTTTTCAATTGCAAATGCCTCAAATAATCAAATGCTGGTGAATCAGGGATACAGGGCAATTATAGGCAACAACTGCCAAACATGAAGGAGGAAGACTTCCAGACATTTGGAACTGTCATTTCCAGTTACCAGGTAAAGATTGCCATTTAGAGTGATTTTTTAAAAAAAATTCATGGGATGTTAGCATTGCTAGCAATTGTTGCCCCTTGAGAAGTAATTGGTGAGTCATTTTGTTGAACTGCTGATTTCTGTAGCGGTTTGATACAATAGTGGCTTGTTAGAGTAGCTACAATTCCAGGATTATTAATTAATTGAACTTAAATTTCACCAACTGCCTCTGGGTTTGAACCCATCTAGGCCTGTAGCTTACCAGTGCAGTGACATTATCACTACACCATCATCTCCCCCAAGTTTTCACTGATTGGCCATCACTTGCTAGCCATGCAGAATTAAACTCTGTCCCACTTGCAAAGAACTAAGTCTATGCAGGGATTGTCCCTGGTCCCTTAGTCAAGGAATAATTAGCATATTATCTCGATTCAAGTCCCAAAATAAAGCACACTTGCTGAAGTTGGATCGAGGGAGTTTGTCTGGGATTTTCGGCTTCTGCAATCCACAAGTGCACCCTTTCTGGGCCATCTATTTTACTGGCCAGGAAACTGCAGGCTGAGAAATGCAAAAAACATCTCCTCTCTCATCTTTCCTGTATGTTTTTTGTTTTTCCATGAGAAAAGGAATTTGGGCCTATGACATGGGCTGAAGGGCAACCCTTGCTAACATTATTGAAGAGGATAACATGCCTAATTTTAACAGGGATCAGAAAGGGGTGGGGAACAGTTGTGAGGAACCTGGGCAACATCAAGAAGAGAGGAACAATGACTGGATGCAATTGAGATGCGGATGCTGAGATGGATGTGTAGGGTAACGAGAAAGGACAAAATCAGGAACCAGCACAGACCATGGGAGCATCGAATAAAATAGCTGAGAAGAGACTGAAATGGTCATCTATGTGGTAATATGCCATTAAGGGATTGCAGCATGCCATCACTTTAAGGGAAGTGTGTCAGGTGATCCAGCCTCAGTTTCACTTCAGCCTGGAGCAGGACAGACACAGCTCTGATGTGCTCAAGCTTTCTGTCCATGTATATATGTTCATATATTCCTTTTCTTAATAAATGAACCAACAACGTGTTTTCACAATCCCTTATGTGTGATTGGTGCCTTTTGTATCATTATAACACACACAACAATCTATTGTGGAGAGAGAGGGGGGATGCGGTAAGGCGAGTAATGGAGATGAAACTGCCAGGAAGAAGATGAAGGGCCAAGACCAGTTGGAATAATACGGTGGTGAGAGGTTTAAATGCAGCGAGATTGGTAGAGGAACGGGTGGCTGACAGAAGGAGAAGGAGAGGAATGATCAACCAGCATTGTGGCCACCCCAAGTAAAATGGAAGGAGACAAAAGATGTTGATTATCCTAGAGTGGGGTTTGGGGGAGGACTGAAGGGGAATAGTGGTGTGGGGTGGGGTGGTGGTGTGGCTGGGTTACAATTGATGAGGCAAATGTCACACACTTAATAGTCAGAAGCCTGGTCAATTTGAACTCCTGGACCTCATCTTCATGATGCTGGTCAGCTTGGTGCAGAATTTCAAGCAGCAAGAGGTTTCCTGCTGGGACCAAGGGAACAATTTCTAAATTTCAGGGATGGGATAGAGGGGTGGTTTGGAATAGTTCACGACCAGCCCCATACTGAACCACCCCCTCCATGTAGAACCAATGAACTTCTTTGACAGATATGGTATGATGTGTAAATGTATAATGTATGTGGACTTCCAGAAAACCTTTAATAAAGTTGTGTACAGGGAGCAATTGGAGTAGATTAAGTACTGGAGAATTTGATGAGGATAGTATATCAGGTTAAAAACCAAGCAGAAGGACGAAACAGAGCAGAGGAGTTCAGTGCAATTTCTCCAGAGCGGTTGGAAGTAAGTTTTGGTGTTACACAGGGGTTTTGTTCCAGTACTTCTGCTGTTCACTGTCTACGTTAATATTTTGGATCTAGGGCTAGAAGGAGTGGTGCAAATTCACAGACAATACACAACTTTGTAATAATTCAGAGGACCAAAGAAGGCTGAGAGGGGACATTGATAAGGTGGCTTAATGGGTAAAGAAGTGGGAGATGAAATTCCAAGTCAGTAACTGAGAGTTGTGCATTTAGATAAAAATAGTAATAATTATATTTTTAATGGAAAAAACTGGAAAAAAGAAATGGGATTTGGATGCTCAGGTTCATAATAGATAAAGAGCATCAACTAAAGTGGAGAACACTAGAAAAAAAATTAATGGAATACAGGTTTTATGGCAAAGCACAGAATACAAAAGTTGAGATGTTATGGTGAATTTGTATGAAACATTATTAAGCAGGCACAGATCAAAGATTTAGGAAAAAGAGAAACCTTTTATCGATACTGAGGCTGAGAGACTGTAAAATGCACTACTAGATCTAGTGATTGAAGTATAGACTGTGTCTATAGGGATATATAAAAATAGGTGATTGAAAGAAAGAGGGAATAAAAGGCTGTCTCGAAACTTCCTTTCCAAAGTCTTTGAATATATTGCCAACTCCCAGATCTGTGTCCATGTTTCATGCAACACCCTGCTTGAATCTCACAATCAGGTTTTTACTCTATCATTCCTGGCCTTAGTGAGCACATTACATCTTAAATTTGAAATGGTAATCTTTATGTTTAACTCAACCATTGCCTTTCTCTTTCCTAGCTCTGTAACCTCTTTCAGCGCCACAGCCCCACTTAGATCTCTATTGAATATCTCTCCCTCTCTTTGCCCCCCCATTGGTCACACGATCAACTGCCTTAGTAAAACTACCAAAAACAGGAAGTCTAGCTTTGGTATTTCACCTTGTTGCTATTACTCTGTTCCAGATTGAAATAAAAAGCACAACATGGATTTATATAGTGTCTTCAAGCTAGAAACATGGCACAAGGGGTATTATCAGGCAGAATTTTAAACCAAGCCGTAAGGAGATATTAGGATGTGACCAAAAGCTTGGTTAAAGGGATATGTTTTAAGAAAGGACTTGAAAGATGAGAGAAAGAGAGAGATGGAGAGGTGTAGAGAGGGAGATCAGAGTCCAGGTGGCTGAACGCATAGCCATCACTGGTGGGGCAAAAGCAGTCGAGCATGCTTGGCAGGTTAAAGGGGAGGTTACAGGGATATGGAGGGGCAAGGCCATGGAAGGATTTGAACACAAGGTCGAGAATTTTAAATTTGTTGCCTTGCCAAGCAAAAAAAAAATCAAGAAATCTAAGGGTGACGGATGAACAGGACTTGGTGCGAGTTAGGGTAAACAGGCTCATTAAACCATAAAACACAAATGTAGAAAGCTAACTGCCTTGAATATTAAGCAAGGACCCAAGAATAAAAAAACTGCACCAACAAATTATATTTACATAGTGGGCACAATTTTCCCATTGGCATGTGGGGGCAGGACCTGCAGGCTGACACGTAAGATGATGCGCGGTGACATCGGGCAAGCGCCCCAACATCGCTGTGCGCCCCAACATCACCACGCGCCCCAACATCACCGCGCGCCCCAACGTCACCGAGCACCCCAACATCACTGCGCGCCCCAACATCACTGCGCGCCCCAACATCACTGCGCGCCCCAACGTCACCGAGCGCCCCCAACATCACTGAGCGCCCCAACATCACTGCGCGCCCCAACATCACTGCGCGCCCCGACATCACCCAGTGCCCCAACATCACCGCGCGCCCCAACATCACTGCACGCCCCAACATCACCGCGCGCCCCAACATCACCGCACGCCCCAACATCACTGCATGCCCCAACATCACTGAGCGCCCCAACATCACCCAGCGCCCCAACATCACCACGCGCCCCAACATCACTGCATGCCCCAACATCACCGAGTGCCCCAACATCACTGTGCGCCCCAACATCACTGCGTGCCCCAATGTCACCGAGCGCCCCAACGTCACCGAGCGCCCCAACATCACTGAGCGCCCCAACATCACCGAGCGCCCCAACATCACTGCACGCCCCAACATCACCGCGCGCCCCAACATCACTGCACGCCCCAACATCACCGCGCGCCCCAACATCACCGCACGCCCCAACATCACCGCATGCCCCAACATCACTGCGGGCCCCAACATCACCGAGCGCCCCAACATCACTGCACGCCCCAACATCACTGCACGCCCCAACATCACCACGCGCCCCAACATCACCGCACGCCCCAACATCACTGCATGCCCCAACATCACCGCGCGCCCCAACATCACTGCGCGCCCCAACATCACCGAGCGCCCCAACATCACTGCACGCCCCAACATCACTGCACGCCCCAACATCACCGCGCGCCCCAACATCACCGCACGCCCCAACATCACTGCATGCCCCAACATCACCGCGCGCCCCAACATCACCGAGCGCCCCAACATCACCGAGCGCCCCAACATCACTGCACGCCCCAACATCACCGCGTGCCCCAACATCACCCAGCACCCCAACATCACCGAGCGCCCCAACATCACTGCACGCCCCAACATCACCGCGCGCCCCAACATCACCGCACACCCCAACATCACTGCATGCTCCAACATCACCGCACGCCCCAACATCACTGCGCGCCCCAACATCACTGCGCACCCCAACGTCACCGAGCGCCCCAACATCACCGAGCGCCCCAACATCACTGAGCACTCCAACGTCACCGAGCGCCCCAACATCACCGCGCGCCCCAACATCACTGCGCGCCCCAACATCACCCCGCGCCCCAACATCACCCAGCGCCCCAACATCACTGCATGCCCCAACATCACCGAGCGCCCCAACATCACTGCGCGCCCCAACATCAACGCGCGCCCCAACATCACCGTGTGCCCCAACATCACCAAGCACCCCAACGTCACCGAGCGCCCCAACATCACTGAGCACCCCAACATCACTGCGCGCCCCAACGTCACCAAGCACCCCAATGTCACTGAGCGCCCCAACATCACTGCGTGCCCCAACCTCATCGAGCGCCCCAACATTACCGAGCACCCCAACATCACCATGCGCCCCAACATCACTGCGCGCCCCAACGTCACCGAGCGCCCCAACATCACCGAGTGCCCCAGCGTCACTGAGCACCCCAACATCACCGTGCGCCCCAACATCACTGCGCACCCCAACGTTACCGAGCGCCCCAACATCACCGAGTGCCCCAGCGTCACTGAGCACCCCAA